>NW_021940822.1:1597152-1645066 GCF_001715985.3 Manacus vitellinus
TCCCTTCCCTTCCCTTCCCTTCCCTTTCCCTCTCCTCCCCTCCCCTCCAATCTCCTGTCACATCCCTCCTATATATGCATGATTTTCAATGGTGCATATTTCTGAAGCCCTAAAATGCATTGTGTATGGGTGATGTGGGCAGGACATAAACTGGATTTCTGCAGGAACTGTGGATGTGACAAAGGATGAAGAGGAGAACTGAACTTTGTTGGGAAAAGGGATCTGTCCATGCTGGAATGTGTGGGATTTTGTAGCAGCTGGAATTTGGGTATTAGACAATTCAACAGGAAAATTCCACCTCTGTATTCAAGGGGACTGATTCTGATGCTTCCCAAATGACCTGCATAAGAAGTCATCCTTGAACATCATCACAAATGTTGCCACCCCAGAGACTGACAGAATGAAGCTGAGACATCAATAAATTTTAATCTGTGAAATTCAACTAGCTGCTTCTGTTAATAATAATGCTTCCTCAGCAAATGAATTCAGAGAAGAGGATATTTAAGATGGGATACTGAATCATGTAGACACCCCATTCCTGAAAGGACCATGGCTTGAGAGTAGGAATCACCTTGCACAGTGCAAGGCTCTGGACACAGACCTGAATGCAGAGTGTGCACTTTTGGCTGTGTTTCATGAAGCAGCAGCCCCAACAACGACCACTTAGATCAGAGTGTTCAGTCAAGGGCAAGCTGAAAATAAACCTTCTCTACAGTGCACCAGAGGAGAAATGCATGTGATCCACAGAGAGGGAAGGAAAAGAGCGGTACTAAGGGCATGTATATAATGGGTCCAGTTCTTGGGCATTTCCCAAGCATGTAGGAGAAATCAGGAATCAGAAGGTACACGTCAGGTCACAGAAAAACATCTACACAGGAAGAAAGGAGAGAAGCCAACTTCACTTGCAAGACAAATTTAAGATGTAATTTCATCACAGTCTGTAAGGGCCTGCATGAGTAGGTAATTTCTGATCAGAGACAGCTCTGTCATTTGGCAGAAGTGCCAAAGAAACCCTGTGACCGAAAGCATAGCAGATGAAGAGCAGACACATGGTGCAGATTTTTAAGAGCTGGTGTTGAACACTTTTCTGCAGTTGTAATGGATTCTCTATTACACAAAGCCCTTTCTTATATCGAGGCTAGCTACCTCTAAAAGCTATGTGCTCTACCTCAACTGAGACATTATGAGCAAAGAGAGGCTCTGCAGACAACCTGCCAGGGGCTGCCTGTGACATATCAGAGACGACTTGTTGATGGTCACATAATCTCTTCCAGCATTAAAACGCTAAGCACACTGAAGATGTCAGACAACAAGGTCTGCTGCCAGCAAGCTCTGATGGATATTCAGGAAACAATCCTTTTGGGATTAGTCCTTTTTCCTTCAAAGCAACCAATTCAGTAGCATGAACACACTGCATCCAAAACTAATTTTTCATATGGCCCAGTGGGATCTGCCTCAAATCCAGATGGTCCAGTGGGCTGTTTTTGACAAAGACCAACACATGATGCTGCTTTAAGATAATATGTGCTGTTTCCCTCCACACAATGCCCGTCTCAGTAACGTCGTTAAACATGATGCCCTATTCTGACCAGCACACTGCATCCTTTTGCTCTATCGCAAGCAGTCTGAGTTCATCTCCATGCAGCAGATGTCAAAGGCAGCATGCGGGATGGTGACTGTCCCACCAAAGGTGTAGTTTATCACTGCTCTGCCTCAACACACTTGTCACTGAGCAGCATCTCACTGATGATCTCTTACTTAGGAGGTGATGTCTCTAAAGCCTGTTGCCGTCGTGGATTCTTTGTCCTAGCAACATATTATTTATTTTGCTGTTTATTTATTCCTTTTCGACATTTTGAGTTTTGCAGTTGAACTCCTTCAGTTTTAAAAGTATTTAAATGATTCACAATCCACTAACTCTGATCAGCTCCAGCTCCTCATTTCCCCAACTCCCAGTCTTAAACTTGCCTTATCAGTCAAGCAGCCAGCCTTGCAAAATGGGCTCACAGAGGTCTCTCCTTGCTTGGAAAGCTTTTCATATCTAACTTTGCAAAACCAAAACACATCAGGGGCTAAAAAACCTGGATGCAGCTGTCCAAGCCCTTTCTTCCTCCTGTCCCCCTGGATTCTGATCATCTCACTTGTGATGTTTTCTAGACACATACAGCCAGTCTGCCCCTAGCTCCTCAGTAACTTGCATCCAGCTCATTGCCACTGGAAGGGGATTACTGCAGACAGCAATAAACAGATTCACATTAAAACAGGCCAGCTGCCATAGTCCCTAAATCATATCCTTTCTCAGGAATCACAACCATAAAGTAAACATCTCTAATATTTGTATGAGTGATAGGGTTTCCCAACAACCCTTAGAATTCATGGGGAAGTCACGTGCCTACCATCGCACACTTATGGCTGGCAAGTGGGCCAGCAACCACTACAGAGAAGTGATACTCAGCAGTTTCTGCTGTTCGCTGTTGAAATGGGTGAAGCTGCAGTGAATTCAATGCACTTCATTGATGCTGTCCTTCGTGGCATGAGGCATCACTCCTGCTCAGGGAGAGGAAGACCTCCACAGTCTGCAGACGCAGGTTACTGCCAGGGGAACCAGAGTGCCTGGTCCCTGCAGAGCAGATGGTCTCAGGACTGTCTGTTAAGGAAGGTTAGAGAGATACTCCTCTTCACTGAGCCACTTCAGCAGGGAGAAGCTGCTCAAGCTAAGGCAGGTGGGGTGGCCCTTCACAATTGTCCTCTTTTTGCTTCAGGGTTGACACAGCTCCCTTAGTGGTGTAGTCCTCAAAGAAGTGTGCCCCATCTCCACTTTCTGTAAATGACATCACGAAGCTCATACAGAGCTCCTGCCACTTACAGGCTGGATCCCAGAGATCTCACTGCAGAGGGTTAGTCTGAAATTTCAGGCAAGTGATGATGAAAAAGAGAATTACCATGGGCCCTGGCTGCTATTAACAAGATTCATAGGAGGGCACTTGGAGACTGCTGAAGGTGACTTCCCTGACGTGCTCCCTTCACCTAGAGCTGGTTAATAGAGGTTAATATCCCTTGGCAGAGCTCAGTATATCCAGACTTTTTTCCTTTAAAGGAGAAAAATAAATCAAATGCAAATGAAGTGTAACCACTCTTGTCATCTGTTCCTGTGAATGGAATATAATGTAATAATGTTCCTGTGAAGGAACTCAGGGATATAAAGTGTGTCCTGTGGCGTCAGATCACTGAGCAGCATGACAACATATCTGAGTAACCAAAAGAAACTAACACAATCTACAAACTTGAATGGGTCTAAGAGTCAAAACATTTTCAGTATTTTCCTGTGCCCTTACCCCATGTCCCTTCTTTATCCCGCATGTTCTTCTGAGCATGTGCCATGAGACAAAAAACCCAAAAATTATCTTCCTAGATCCACTGCATGTCCCTAGGTGAGCTTGGGCAGGACATTTATTGCCCTATTTTCTTCCATTCCCGGGGCACAGAATGGAAAAAATACTGTTTACTCACTTCACAGGAGTGCAACCATGGCCAGTGAATTAACTCGTGAATACAAGGTGCAAGACCCTGTCTTTGCCCATGCTGCAGAGCTCTCTGGAAGAGGAACCCTATCATACTCAGCTCCCAAGGGGGTGTTCAAATATGTTTTCTGGATACCTACTCCCAGGGAAGGCTGAGGACATAGCAGCACAAGTGTTATCAGCACAATTCAGGATCATCAAGTGCAAGCTAGAAGCATTGACAGAAAGCATGCATGTCATGGGACTTGATGGGCATAAATCTCCTAAGGGCCTTCTTTTCATGTTGCAGAATAAACACGGCCAGGAGGTACTTGGGAATGTTGAGAAGAGGGGTTGGCTGGAACAGGATCCACCTTCTATCTCTACACTTTCATGCTCAGGTCCAAAGGATGAGTTTCACAACAGAATCCAGCAATTTGCAGGGAAACAAAAGAAGAAAGGTATAGCTTGAAAGCACTACATTTCCTTTCTTCTTTTACTGCCCAGAACATTCTACTTATTTTGTTTCCAGAGACTGTTTCGGAAATTGCTGGGAAAAAGAGCAAGAGTTTTAAGAGCGAGAGAGAGCAGATGTATTCTTTTATGTGACACATATGAATAATTTAATTTGTTGCCATGAATAGCTTGGGTTTCTCTAAATAAGCCATCTATCTAGGGGTTAGAAGGGAAACTAGCAGTAATATAGAGTAATATAGGAGTGTAGTATGACAAATTATATTTCTGGATAAAAGATGGCACTGTATTTATACATGAACTCTAAGAGAAGAGTATTTCAGCTTGTAACTCATATTTCACTGTCGCCACATTGGACAAGTCGTCTATCTATTTACTTGTGGCATAAAGAACTCATAAGATATTTATAAGTGATCCAGAGATACCTAAATAGGGAATCATTTGATTTCAGAGATAGGCACCAAAGAGAGCAGTTTAAAGCCCTGACAGAATGTGCAGCCTTCTGCTTTCATGCTTGGTAATTGCTGGAGCAAAGCAGGGCTGTATATGTTAATGAGATCTGCTCCAGAAATGTTTTTCCCTCCTGACAATTATGATTTTCTTAGGCAGACTGAATAACATTACACCAGGACCAGGACCTGAGAAACACTCCTAGTAAAAAAAACTCCAATAAGTAAGTTAAATGTGCCCACATTGTTGCAGCAATGTGTAGGACCCTTAGAATGTCTCCTGCTACATCTCCCAAGTTCTTTGGAGTCCCCAGGCTTGGGGAAGGGAAGAAGGAATCTCCTTCTAGGCAACTTGTCAGTGACATGGTGAGCTGGATACACTCATCCTGAAGAGGGTCACAGGTAACAGAGCAGCAACTCCTGCAACTTATCTGGATCAACTCTTCAAACCAAAACCAAATCACTGTCATTCAAACCAGTTGGGTTTTTCAGAACCTTTCTCTACTGCAAAGTTTTGTGTAAGAGAACAGCAACCTTTCTGGTTATCAAGAGCCCCACTCTCTTCAAAAAACAAAATCCTGGTAGAAATAGTCTGGCTAGCAATAATATTTTCTGCATGTGTCCCTCCTGAAAAGATTGCATGGAGGGAGTCACTACAAAGCGATGAGTTCAATTTTTTGGCATTTCTAAGAAACTAAATATCCATCCTGAAAGACCCTAGGCAGGCACTCCGCTATTAGACAGGCAGTGCCACGGAGATATGGGGGAAAAGAAATGACTCACAACGCCATGGTTGTTCTGTCTTCCAGAAGGCATTTTACTGAGATGTCCAAGTTGGGAATCCACACTGACACATGGAGAACAGGAGGTAGCCCTCAGTTTTCAACAGACAACAGCTCTTCTGCACAAAGCTCCCCTATTTGTTAGAGTTGCCAAAAAGGGGCTGTTTTTACAGTTTTCTCCCAGAAAGAAGTGACAAAGCAAATACGTTACAATAAAAAACCCTTACAAGAACTGAGCCCTAAACTGCTCTTACCCTACGCAGCTCTCATGCCTTGATGAGCTGTGGCATGACAGTCAATGCAGCACGATATGCAGCAACGTCTGCATCCTCAAGAGTAGAATCAAATCCTTTAAGGCTCTCACTGTGGTGAAGCAAATCTTGCACCTCTGCTATATCACGTCTCCCATTGCTCCCCTTCTAACTTCTGCTCTCAGTCCTGGTATTAACCCTTTCCACTCCACTTTGAGTCTGTTAGTAACTTTAAAAAGTATTTGCTTCTTTTCAGCAATTGACGGGGAAAAAATTTTACTAGTGGGACACACTTGTGCTGTGTGATTCAGGTGCTGTTTTTCTCATTTGGACATATAAGCAAATTTTTATGTAGTTAACCATCTGGCATGGTTCACTCCCCTGTTCAGTGTCTGCTGTCCTTAAATACTTTTATTCCATTCCTGGAGTCTCAACACATGAAGTTGGGTCTCTAAAGAACCTCTGTATTAGCCAAGCCCAGGAGGCCCTCATGCATCTGGCCACAATGATACCACATGTGAACCAGAGGAGCACAACACAGCAGTCACCTTTTCTGCTGGTCTTGTGCTGCCAAATGCATCTCTCCTCTCCTACCCATCTTTCTGCATGACCAGTTGCATCTGCAGAATTTGGACCTTCCTGGAATGGAAGTTACTCCTCATGCTGAGATTCCTTGTGCTGAGCGCAGCATGTTGATCATTTGGATTTGGTTCACAGAAAAGTGTGAAAATCACAGTGCTGTACAGGGTTGGCCAAGTAGCACAGTAATGAAGATGTATACTGGGCTCAAAGCAGAGGCTTCTAGCAATGCACGTGGTTTCAGCTAACCAGGTTCCTACCCAAATCTTGCCTTGTTTTCTCCTCCCTTGCTCTATTCTCCTAGTGGAGAAGAAACCTTGATAGAAAGGAAGATGCATGGGTGGTGTGTACTTTGTGAATGTCTTCCTCTTCTCAGCACTTTGTATATGTAGGTCAGGATGGTTGTCCATACACCTCTCTGTTTATTAGAGCAGTAACATCCCAAAGGGTTAAGCGAGGGTGGGAATCCATGATGCCAGATGCAGTACATCCATTTAAGAAGTGACATGTATGATCTCAGAATGCTACAGTCCAGAGAAATAGGTCAGAAAGAAGAAGGAGCCCTGGAAAATGATGCACACACTGTCACAGCATGGTACCAAAATTTGCAAACACTGTCTCCTTTCTCCTCTTAAGATCTGAGACAGGGAAGGAAGTTCTACAGCTGGTTTTTTAAACACGAATGTTCTTTATGAAAAGCTGATCAGGCTCCTACAGCACTACTTTGAAGAGATTGAGGGTTCTATATTGCAAAGACACTTTAAAAATCCCACCAAGACAAGTATTTTTGGTAAAAACATTTTTCCTTATCCTGCTTAATTCCCCAGCCTTTTTTTAGCTTGTTCTCCAACAGCTGGCTAAGGAAGGAAGGTCTTGTTGATTTGGATTGAGAAGAGGGAGACTTTTTTTTACTGCCTAAATGCCAGGCCAGATGTGTCAATCACACCATTAGGCAATTACGTGTGCTGCAGTCACTTGTATTACTACTGCATGAGAGAAACTGGAGCAAAAAGACAGCAACTAGGGATTTTGTTTTGATTAAGAAAATTATACTTCCCACAGTCAATTCTGAAATGCTGTAGAAGGGTGTGATTCGAGCTAACACCTCACATGCCTCAGAGAGAAAACTTTTTGTCTCCCTGTGGAGGCATTGAATACTGCATTACTGGCACACACTGGGAAAAACACTTCTCTCTTCCATAGCCTGCCCCATTACTTTACAGTGAGCAATTAAGGAAGCACAGGAATCCAGAAGAAAACACTGTATTTGGATCTAATGAAGTGTTTCCCTCCCTCAGAAAAATATCTTTTATTTCAGAGACATGGGATTCATTGCAGCTTGAAACCCAAGGACTGCTGATTCTGTGTTCAGTCAGAGACAGAAATGTTATGTGTTTGAGCCAGCGTGAGAGACTGGATTCAAATCTCACTGGATTCTTTACTGGGTCAGAACAAACTGTGTATGTGGGGGGAAGGGGCATGAGAGCAATAATTCTCTATTGTTTAGTAATGTTCTATTGGTCTTTACAATGTAAGTTTCTGTTAAGGTAGTTGCAGAATAAGCAAATTTCTGAATGCTTTAGTTAAAGCAGCGGTAACATGAGTATCCAGGTTTTGGATAAGAGATGCTGAACAAAGGTGCTTTACAACCACCTGTAAATACGCTGCTCAATGGACGAGGTCAAGTAGAGTTCAAGCTTCAAAAGACCACCAGAGACCACTCAGGTTCCACCAGAAGACCCCTAGTGACCAAATAAGGACTTCCAAAGAACTTCTTAGAACTAATTAACATATGTATGAACTTCATAAGAGAAGTAGTGAATATGTAAGATATTTACTGAATATGTAAAACTGTGAGTAAATATTAGCTACGCTGAGTCAAGAAGGGACACACACATGACTAGAGGAGCGATCCTCCTGTGTGTTCAGTGCTGATAGTAAAAGAATGCCTGACCACTAATGCTCACAAATTGAGTCTTAGAGGTTTCTTGTTGTCGATTTACAGTAACAGGCCAGGTTGAAGCCCATATGGCAGGGCCGGACATGGCAACTCCAGCATGGAAGCCGCATGGCAGATCTGTCAATCAAAGGGCCTTCCTGTTAGCCCACCCATACCATCCCCCCTTGAGCCTCTGATTGCCTGCACCACCCCTCACTCTGGCCTGGAGGGCTCCGAGTGGGCAGTGAACCAGACCCTGGGAGGGGTGGCCAGAGTGCTCAGACCATATAAATACAAGGGCACGGAGTCTCCACTTCCTTTTTCTCTCTCTTCTGTGGCTGTCACCATGTGAAGGATTCTCGGCAGTAACTATTTCTCTCTTATTCTAATCTCTTTCTTTACTCCTTCTCTCTTCTTCTTTCTTTTTACTCATGTTTCTTCTCTTAATCTCTTTTCTTTCTTTACTTTTTCCTTAATCTCGTTTGGATAACTTAAAACTGACGGGTTGTATTTTACTAAGCTGGTGTGTGAGTTGGGTGGAATGCTTTATCTTGGTTGTAGTTGCCCTGTGAACCTTTTGCCAAAATGCCTATTTTCTCACCAAATTAAAAGAAATCTCTTGAGAAATCATATATTGCACTTTCTCTTTATGTGATCTCAAGATATTAAAGAACTAAAAGACTTTGCAATTTTGAGCATTAAATATAAGTAATACTCCCAGTAAAGCTTGAAGTTTCAGGACTTGAGTCTTACAGCCAGTATGTAAAACATTCTGCTCTTCTGCTCTATGCCCAGTTCAAGTTAGGTGAAGGGAAGAGAAGATGTTGGCCTGCTGAGTAATACAAGCTCCATGTGGGTGGACAGATGCTCCCAGCCCTGACCTTACACGTTTTTTAAGCACATGGGTCTTCTTCAGTTTCTGACCAGTCCATTCAGAGGCAGGAGGCAAATGCTGATCTCCATTAGGGCCAGTGGGAATTTTGCCATTGGTATCCACAGAGCTGGGACTTTACGCAACAAATAAAGATGAGTGATCATTCACTGTCTGGTTGGAGGAGAAAGTGATAGAGCAGACCCCATGCAGACTAGCTTACAAAGAGCTGATCCCCTGCAGATCAGCTCTTGGAGGCTTAATCTCAAATATGCCCTCCTCCTCCCAGCCTTCCCCACATATCCCAAATGACATCTGACCTCTAGCTCCTGGAAATCCTCTTCTTCCTCAACATCATAGGAGAGGGTGTGAATCTTGATGTCATCTGCTGACAGATCGATGAACTTGCTGTCTGGGTACTCCAGGCTGTCTTTGGTGGGAGAGCGGTCCTCGATGAAGGTAGTTTCACAGCACTCCGAGCTAATGCTCTCACCCCACGAGCGCAGCACATTCTCAGAGTAAAGGATGATGTTGGGCCGGTAGTGAGACTCCACTGTCTGCTGCAGCATGTTGGGGTCCAGGAGCTGATGCACAGGGTCATTCCTGCCGTTCTCCAGGCAGCTTGGAGAGGATAGGCTGCCCACTTGGTGACTCTGGTACTGTGGAGTCGAGTACACAGAGACCAGACCATCTCCACTCTCTGCCATTAAGTTCCTTGTATTAATTAAACCATTCCTTTTCCCAGCTTCAGTGATCTTATTGTGCATTAGCATGCTGTTCTGCTCAACCAAGCCATCCATACTAGGAAGTGTCTGAGGCAGTGGGACAGGTGGCCTTTATTTTGTTGTACCTTAGAGACAGTTCACACTGGGGCAGTGGCTCCCATTTTCCTGATGAAGAAAGGAAACCGACACCAAGGTGAGGACAAAGGCAATGAATAACATATCACGGCACTCAAATCAGCTCATCTTTCATATGATCTCAAGAGGAAATAATGCCCCACATATGTGCACACCCTGACCTAGTTCTTAGTTCTTCCCATATATGCCCACTTGGAGAGCGATAAGAAATGGCAAAAAAGACCAAAAAGAAAAAAACAACCCACAAACTCAAACAAACAAAGAACCCCCCCAAAAATAAAAGAACTGTTTTTTGTTCTCAGAAATCTGCAATTGCAAAGGGCAGGCAGCTGGTGTGTTCAGCTGTCAGTGCCTGCAGCCACCCTTCACCCTTGGCAAGTGCTTCACTACCCTTTGGAAACCCATCCTAAGAAAAATAAGCAGGAAGTGTTCTTAAAAATCAACAAAAAAAGCACCCAGGGAAGGTGAGATCAGATCTGACCCAGAGGAACTAAAAAAAATATCCAGAACTCCTCTGGACAGGGTCTGAAATCCCCTGATTTGCTCTGAGTGCCCTACTTCTTCCAACTCCTCCGAGGCTGTTCAGGGCAACAGACTGAAGGGCTGAGATGGGGCTTGTCAGTGTGACCAACCCCATATAAATGCACCTAGAAAGCCTGAATGCACAGTCACCTGAGGTCCAGGAACTGGTTGCCTCCTTTTGCACAGGAACAAAAGCTCTCACCTGACCACCAGTCTGCCTCTGTATTGTGTGGGCTGCACTAAGGCATGAGAAATCAGAGGAACAGATCAGAAGGCTAAAAAATACCTTTTTTCTAGGCCAAACACTTTCTCACCAGGATGCTAGTTTTTGCTAGTTTTCCTCAGATGTAGCCAAAGGAAAATGCTTTTTGAAATACAGATATATCTGCCACAGCAACAGTAAGTTCAGGGGTTTGTTTCTGTGCCTGACCACAGAAACAACAGAAATGCTCCTGGCTTCAAAGAGCTTCATACTAGATCCTCTAAGGCCAAATTAGTAAAGTAGGATTACCTATCCCCAGTGTGCTGTCTGGAGGAAACCAAGAATGACACATACAAACACACATACCTATGTATTATTTTTACTTGATGCATTCTCTCTATTTCCCTTTTATATCAGACAGCCTCTAACAGAGAAATGTCTAGGAAAAGCTTAATTTTATTTTCTCTAAATAACTCCTGACTTCAAATATCTACAATCTCCCTTTTGGATGCAAGAGATATTTAAACATTCAAAGAGCTGGTCTTCTGTTCTAACACTACCAATGAAGCAAGAAACATGTTTAACATACAAGAGAGCTCAACTCAGTATGCTCACATGTTTACACTCGCAGCGTTTGGTTTAACATGCAGAAAACCCATTTTATTGTGTTGTGAAATAGTTAGTGCTTCTCCTAAGTGAACCACCAAGAAGGCTACACAAGAGAAAATACACCATGGTGGGATCTTGTGGAATTTACACTACACGTCTCAGCCTGAAACCTGGGGAACCTGTGAGCAAAATTAAACCAATTTGCAGATGAGCTTGGAAGCTTGGTTTCACCAAAGGATTAGTCCAAAACCCCTCAATTCATTTGCATCAGATAAAACTGAGAGCAGGTGCCCTGCCTCTCCAAAGAAAACTCATTTCCATATGCAACCATGCTTGTGCTAAATGAATATAGGACCATGCCCTCCTCCTACTCCCAGTGGGGTAGCATCAGCCCATGTCAGCACAGAAGTACTGGTGTGAGGTGGAGCTGCTTTTGGAAGAAGTAAGTGAAATTCAGCAGACAAGAGTGGGTGGGGAGGCCAATGTGCCGACATCGGCCTTAGGACTGGTTCTTGCAGAACAAGAACCTTCCATCCACTGCTCCCCACTGAGTGCTGGCAACTGGTATGATCTCCTGTGGGCTGTTTCAGAGATTATGTGGGACCAGCCACAACCTCAGTTGGGGAACACTTGCTGCTTTACCCAGCTAGGTATATAATCCAGGTACCAGGATCATTCTGCTGTGCCTCCCATAGCTTGCCCACAAACTTTCCACTTCTTCCTCCAACCTCTCCCAAAAAGCCAAAATGAAAGTACATCACCACTGCCAGAAGCTGAGAAAAAGTCCACAGCTAAAGAGTAAGTTCTCAGATTTTGCTCAGTTCCCCCGAGCTGGGTTTGGAAGATGTAAAAGACTTCCTGATGTGCGACATCAACAACCAACTCTGCTGAACCCAGAGAGACTTCACCCAAAACTGCAAACCATCTCACAGGCATTCTTAGCTCTGCCATTTGTCCAAGCAAACTGAAACGGTTAGCAGGAGTATGCCACAGATGCAGTAGAAATTGGAAAAAGATGCACAAATCAACAAGTCCCCTTCCACAAAAATGTATGAAGAGGTCAACAGTTTGCCAATGCATCAATGGCTGCAGCAAAGCCTGGGCCATAGGGGACAATGCTTTAGTATGCCAAAGTGACCTTTTGCCCTTCCAAGTAAACTACAGGGAATTTCATAAGGCAATGCAACTAACTCACACTGGGAAAATTAGGAATTCATGCATTAGTGATAGCTAAAGGTTTCACTGCTAACAGTGGAAGTAAAAAGACCTCCATGCTATTTTAGTCTTACCAATACGCAGCAAATCCAGGAGCACTTCAGAATGTTACTGGGATGTCGGTGTCACTGTCACAGGACTGCCCCATACCATCCCTTGCTCTTTAATGATCATCAGCTTATATGATGCAGGAGCCAAGTCCCCCGTTAAAAGGAGGCTCAAGACTCAACATTGTTACAAAGGTGATTTTGCTCCAAAGCATTTGGAGTTACTACAGACAAGACTCTGAAGAAGACCTAAACCAGGACTGCTCATGACACTCTATGGATATCTCTATCATCCCAAGAAACTGAGAACCACTACGTTACAGGCTTATACATCCTCCCTAATCACCCACACCAGCAAAGTGTCAGCAAACCATCTCATAGCCTGGCTTCAACCTGTGCCCTCTCCAGACAACACCTATGCTGCAGTAAATAAGTTCCATGCCTAATCTGAGAAGCCCAAAGAGGAAAACTACCCTGTTTTGGCAGGTAAGAGAATTGAGCAGCATGAACACAATTGGTGTGGGAACATTCAGCCTATGGACAACAGAATGTATCCTGGCATCCTTCACTTTACTAGACAGGATAGCGTTCCTCAGTCCTACCATGGATCTATCTGCCAGCTGCTTACCTGCTGTGCATTTAAACCAGTCTTGTAAACTAATCTTGCAGATTCTAAGTGACACCTTCCCCTAGGGATGGGGGAGAAGGAGAAGAAAATACCCAAAATTAAGCAAGGACAAGACAGGGAGATCCTTCCCCCACAGAGCTCATCCAATAATAGGGATAATGCATTGCTCAATACATCTTCCTCAGAGTCCCACATAGCAATGCAGCTAGCATGCCTCAGGGAAGGTCAGCAGAGAGATACATATGGCAGCATGCAATCAAGCAGAGTTATTTAATCCTAGAGCCATTTCAACCCGTAACTGGCTGGCTACTTCAGCTGAGCCTGACTCAATGTTCTCAGCCCCGCAAATGTACTGCTTAACAGTAAGAGGCTGATAAGTCTCTTATGCCTTTTGCTTATACTACCTTAACAGGGGGGAAAAAAAGGAAATAATAATTAATGATAACAATAATAATAGCAGTAATAATGAGGCATTGATTTTTCTTTTCTGGGTGAAATTCCTGAGTGGCTGGCCATTAGTTTTAAATCAATAGCATCTTGATTTCCAGTGCATTTTGATGCATAGCGGAAACAAGGTCAATTGCTGTCTAGGGAAACTAAAAAACAGTTGAGGTACTGAGAAATTATTCATCAATGAAAAGGCAGGATTAAGAGTATTGTCAGTCTGTGAGACACTGGATTATTATATTAATTACTGGCCTGGACCAACTCAAGTGTGTGCATGGGGGGGAGGGGACAGGTCAAATTTCATGAAGGTGAAGTGGTGCCCTGGTCCACATCCCAGCCCCTTGAAGCCTCCTTTGCCACCCCCAGAGCAACTGTCAGTCACTGGCACACTTGGGAGCATTGTCCTACACCCTGTCCTGGAGCCCCAGTCTAGCCCCCATTTCACCTCAGGTGCAGACACCTGAGCATGTTTCTTGGGAGAAATTAACTGCAGATATGCAAGGTGCACAGGTCCAGTGGGCTCAGTCTCCCTTTGGAGTAATGATACCCCTATAAAATACAAGAGAGACCTCAGCTTAATACTAACCTTCACATGAGTGAAGCAGGTGAAATGAGTCCCTCAGGTTCAGCTGGAGGTGTGACACATGGTCATGAGTGATGCTTAGGGGCAAAAGACAGCAAGTGCTTCTGCAATGGCCCAGAGCCTGTGTCCTGCCTGCAGGGACTCTTTGGACATGGATTCAGTCACTACACTTTCACTAAGGGCTTTCTTTGACGTGACCTGGGCCAGGCTCACATGCCTGTGACTCACAGGCAGGTCCTAAAATTAAGATTGCTCCAATTTCCAGGTTAACTGCAGCCCAGAATCCCCAGATGGCAGTGTGCCTGAGCAGATAACCTCTAACAGACCACCTGAGGAAACTGGAGGATGCCTTCTCTGCAGGGCTCCAATACTCAGAAAAAAGCCACTCTCATTACCTAGGACTGCAGTGAGGTTTCGGAATGATGCTGACAAGAAAATGAAACTCACCAGAGCCCTCTCAATAAGAGAGTTGTTCAGTCTGCTCCAAGGTGCAGAGTTAATTTAACTGGTTTTATACAGGTTTCATCTGTCTGCACAGTTTCAATTTGTCCCAGAAATCAGTCACTGGTACTGAGGCTAACCAAAATAATTCTGCATTTTCAGACTTGAGGCTGAAATCAGAAGGGAAAACCAAGTTCCAACAGATAGTACATCAACCTTCAATCTAATGTTTACCTTGGGGATTAGAAATTTTTACCCAGGTCTCTAGTACTAAAAGTGAATCCAATAATTATTGTAAACTCTTTTCAATTTCTTGTGCTTCTTTCCCCCCCTTTTTTTATTTTAATAAGAAACGGCGACCAGTGCCAAGATATTTAGTCTGCAATGCTGTGGTTTATTAAGCTATCACTTGTGTTACAGCAGAGCCCAGCTACAGTAGCTGCAATGAGAGCTATGCTCTGCTGGGTGTTCTGCAGCCTCCTGCTCTGATGACAGTGGCTGACAAACTAATTAAGCAAAGGGTGTGAGACAGAGAAATGCCAGCAGTAGAGAGCACAAGGGGAGAACAGCTAAATGCTGTGCCCCAGGTTCTGGCAGACAAGGAGCAGAAGCCAGCTCTGTTACTGCCCACCATCCCAAAACTCCTTTGTTCTCCTGTGACCTGGCAGGATGCTATTTTCCTCCTCTTTCCATGGGACTTTACACAGCTCAAGCACAGCCTAAGGGTGTTTCAGCCTTCTGGAGATCCTTTTTACGTACCCAAAGTTCCTGTGTGAACAAGCAATTCAGGAACTCTGAATTCAGAAACCTTGAATTCTGAACAAGCAACTCAGTTGAAATACTAGGCTATGGCTGACAAGTCCCAGCCATCTTGTCATAACAGATCAGAAAGACACTCATCCAGCCAGACCAGGCATTACCAGCCCAACAGCCTGGTTTATTGGCAGGAGATGAAGGCAAGTCATGGTGATGCTGAAGGCAGAGTTCCTATCTGCTGTCAAGGCTTACGGATGTACCTGCTGCCATTTCCTGCAGATCATCAGCCAGGAGAAAAACGCCATATGCTTCTGCATGGGGGTCTTGGATATCAGGGGAAATCTTTTCCCCATGAAGACAGTCAAGGATGGGAAAAGGCTGCCCAGGGAGGCTCTGCAGTCTCCATCCTTGGAGATTTCCAAGATCCACTGAGCAACATGGTGTGACCCCATTGCTGATCCTGCTTTGCGCATGAAATAGAACTAGAGACCTCCTGAGGTTCCTTCAACTCAATTATCCTATGATACAAATCCCTCTGATCCTTACAGATTCCCACCTGTCGCCCATGCTCCCAAAAAGACATTCACTGCTCCCACGTCCCTCTGCTAATCCCTCAGTGATTCTAAATCTAACACTGCATGGCAAGAAGTGGCAATAACGACCCTTCACAGGGCTGTGCCACCACCAGAAACTAATTCAGCCTCATGACTATCAGATTCAACAAAATGCCCTTGGGTTTGATGCTGGTTCTCCCACTGCCAGGACAGAGAAAGAAGAGGGGAGAAAGCTTTCTTGAGGAGCAGGCAAGTCAAATGGTGAGTGCTGCAGCCTGAAAAAAAACACATCAAGAGAGGTCTGGGGGTTGCAGATTTCCTGGCACAAGCTCTCATGTAAGAGGGAGTTTTTAATACCCAATGCAATAGGCTTCAGCAGGGTTTGAGGTATTTCAGACATTTGGAAACTGCAACAACAAACATGGACCTTTGCATGAGAGAAATCACAGGCAATAAATGGATCTGGAGAGCTGATTACAAAGTGAAATATTTAACAAAATGAAGGAAAAAATATTTCCCACTTGTATTTGTCTTCTTTGATTTAGCTGGGCTCATTAAACTAGGTTTTGTTTTAAGGGAACACTATATTTCAGCAGCTGAAATTCCTTTTGCCCTATTAAGTAAACTACAGGGAATTTCATAAGGCAATGCAACTAACTCGCACTGGGAAAATTAAGAATTCATGCATTAGTGATAGCCAAAGGTTTCATTGCTAACAGTGGAAGTAAAAAGACCTCCATGCTATTTCAGTATTACCAATATGCAGCAAATCCTCTGTGAAATGTGGGCCTGTCCTTCCCTGAAGAGGAGGAACTTGGAGTACAGTGAAACACCCAAGGTCATGTTGAACAGAGTAGCAGAACTGGAAATAAAATCCAGGTCTCTTGATTGTCTGTCCAGAGATATATTTAAATGTGGAAACAATTACCATATGCGTATTAGATCTGCCTGAATAATTGATTGCTTAATTCAGTAGCTTAACCAAAGAACAGAGTGGGGGAGAAAAGAGGAATTACCTTGCATTGACCTAAAACATAAAATGTTATCCCTGCAACAAAATATTTCCTTTTGAGCAGATGGAAGCATCTTGTCTGAGCCAAAATGTAATGTTTTATTTATTTTTATTTGAACAAACTGGTTTTTAATTCAAGTTATCTCTAATTAAAAAAAAAAAGACATTCAGGCTTTTCTAGCAATCTTCCTTCCTGACTTAATTTTGTCAGCCTTGACTCTTTGTGGAGTTCAG
Source organism: Manacus vitellinus (assembly GCF_001715985.3). Taxonomy (NCBI): domain Eukaryota; kingdom Metazoa; phylum Chordata; class Aves; order Passeriformes; family Pipridae; genus Manacus; species Manacus vitellinus. The sequence continues at coordinate 1,614,108 of NW_021940822.1, forward strand.
TCTGAATTCACAACTTTCTTCATTCAATGACAAAACTGCACTTTCCAGATAATGAATAACTGACCTGACTAACAGCACCTTGCTCTGATGTAAACAACCCTGCCTATTGTGGAAGGCACAGTGTAAAAACACCATGACACCTGTACAACTTATGGCAATTACTTTGTGAAGTGAAAGCAGTCAAAAAATCAGGCTCTGTGCATTTTTAAGCACGGTTCTCTTGTGTCTTCTCCTTCTGTCCTGACTGCAAGTATGTACCCTCGCCTCTGAGACTGGCTATCTAGTAGCACACAGAGCAAAGGATGCCACCACACCAGTTTGGATCACTGCATTCAGAGGCTCCCCAATACTGCAAAAGGGGATCACTTGACAACCCCAAATGTATCCAGCCTCACCTGTGAGCTCCCCTCATCCATTTCGAACAGGGGAGATTGAGTCATGAGGAGAGATTCTTGCTTTAAGACATATTTCTCCTAATAGAAGGCTAAGCTGACATTTCTTCTCCCTCCCTCCATCCAAAAAGCTTTTCAATAAAACTCTGTGATTATGCCCAGTGCTATAAAACTAACCTTCACAATATAATAAATAGACGCATAGTGAAATACCCTTCAGCACTGTGGTCAGGCTGAAGGCTGCCAACCTGAAGAGCAGAAAATTGTGCTGTCTTTCACTTTCAAAGCAAGTGAATATAGCTGTTTTCTGGGGTGTATAATTGTATCCTAATTGTTCAGAGGGCCCTCATTGAGAAAAGCTTCTGAAATGAGTACCACGACTCTCCTGCATGGAGTGAAAAGCACTCATAGCCTCTGCCCAAGAGCTGCTCTGGCTTTTGGGAAAAGCTTGACTCAGACACACACTTATCATGCCACGTTTTGGGCCAGAACAATCGATCTTATGGATTTAACCATGACCCATGTTTTGCAGAGTGAAGACTGATGCACAGTTGAACTGTGTGTTCCATTGAGTGTTTACGTGATGGACAAGCTTCATGCTTAGGCGAAAAGATGCAGTCTCAGTCCTCTTGGTCTCTATGCACAGTCTGGATAGTTTCTGAGGGTGAATCTAAATTTAAATGTCTGGGAAAGGCTAAGTTATCACCAAAACCCTCTGCCTAATTTTAGTGGTGACTTGTGTTGCAACAGAATTTAAATTCTTCAGCTTAGAAGAAGCTACCTGATGCTCTGCCCTGTAGAAAGCCACAGCAAGGCAAAGTCCCTGCTGCACAAAGTAGAGCTTCTAAAAGAATCACAAGAGTCTCTCCCAGGAATACCAACATCACAGTATCACCTGGCCCTCTTGATCTGCCTGTTGGCTGACTCCAGTGCCTCCCCTTTGACCTAAAATCCCTGTTTAACTGTGTTTGTGACCAGGCTGGCCCACACACAGGAACATCCAAATGTGGATCCGGGACTGACCCTACTAACTCACATAAGTCTCATTCCTGATGGGCAGCCAAGCCCCCAGAGTACCTGATTCTTGCATGCACCTTGCTTATCTGGCTCTGCTTGCATTCCCACATTGCATGCAGGAAGCAAAGAAGTACAAGATACCTGCCTTGCACTTCTGCATGTAACCTACCAATGCTGTGCTCTAGGCTGGGACTTTAGATATTCCTGAAGCATGAATGATAACTAAAGAGATGACAGAACAGGAAGACAGCCTGGTGGTGCAGACTTGGTGCAAAATGAAGGTGTCTGTACTTCCTGCCCCAAACAAAGCACCCTAGGGTTGTAAGTCACTTTGCTTGAAAAATGCTTCTGTGATACTGTAAAATTGCGAGTGCCAGTTCATCAGGGCAAGGATGATTAAATAAAGCAGCCACTCCTGGGGCAACAAAATCAGCTGTGCTTCATCAGGCTCTAGAAGAACTGCAGAGCTAGGAATATGCTGTGGGACAAAACCTTTACAGAATAAGTGATTTAGCCATAGCGAGACTGGTAGCTGGAGGCAGACAGGGCAGGCAGGAAAACACTGAGTAGTAGCATCAGTGGGCATAAAAGTGACCTTTACAGACCTTTCTTAATCCTGTACTCACCCCTCCCTGCGGAAACCAGAAGGGATATGAATAAGGGGGTGCATTAGACTCAGGGCATTGCCAGAACAAGACAAAAAATCCTATCACCTCTTGCCTCTGGGAGGAGAAGGAACATAGGACCCTGGAGATTTTTATATGGGAGGCACAGACATTAGTCTGGCAGAATATCCACAACACCAACATTGTCTCCATGATCTTGCAAGCTACATGGAGTTGGAAGAAGAAAGATTGTTTTGTTGCAAAGAGCACAAGAATGGGGGCTGGAAGGTAGGTGGGTGGGTGGGTGATGCGGGGACACCACGTGCTGGGAGAGGACTGGATAAGACAATGCATGTAGCAGGGAGCTGCTGTGGGGTATGTCCTCAAGAAGCACATCAGTCTTGTAGGGCCTGACACCAGGCTGGATGTCTCAAGGAATCTGGGAAAGTCAAGTCCCTCCTAAAGGAGCTGAACTCTTTGATTATGCCCCACCTCTGGCAGTTTTCAATGTCAGATTGGATGTGGCCCTGAGCAACCTGATCGAGTGGAAGGTGTCCCCACCCATGGCAGGGGGCTTGGAAATAGATGATCTTAAGGTCCCTTCCAATCCAATGACATCTATGATTGTCTTCCAAGGAAATTATCCATTTGCAAACAGCACTTCAAATCTCTTAGTTCTTTCTGGGGATTTTTAACGAGTCTAATCACTCAGTCAAAGCACATAAATTCCTGTTAGAATTATGCCAACTTGATGTGAACAGTCAGTTCAATCTTCTTGTGCCCCAGTGAACTAAAGAGCATAAGGACAAAAATACTTTACAGCATGGATTTGGATGGTTGGTAAATGAGGGAACTTTACACATTAAGGTTTTATATAGATACACACACACAGATAAACTTCTATAGGGATGCCATATATAAAACTGGGAGTGCTAAAGGCATGCATGGACTCACACCTCTCATGTACTGCACCACTACTTCAAAACATCTTTGCTAGTCCCATGAAAATAACCAGTTTGTCACTCTTTTCACTTTATGATACCAAATACAAAGCACAAAATCTTTTGATTCTTAGTTGCTACAGGTTAGACTAGCTCCACCTAAATCCTCAAGGTCACAGGCATTTACATGTGAAGAGGAGAATTTTGCTGTGATCCCATTACTCAAAAGTAGTTTCCAACTTTTACTAGAGAAAGAATATTGAGAAACAATTGATTTGATAGCCAGAGGATATATATTCAGACATGAACAGCTATGCTCACACACTTAAGACACTATTCACATTTGTCAAAGCAAAGCCACTGAACAAACAGAGTATTTTCCTCCTGTACACACCTCTGCAGTTCTTTTCCATTTGCACCATACAAACAATAACCTGTAAAAATTCATCTTCAAAGTGAAGAAAACGAAATTTGGAAATCCCAATATGCAGTCTGCAATCTTAATAACCACACAGGCAGTATTAAAAAACTCTCCTGGAAGCAATAACAGCTGGCTGCAGATACAAATTTACACTAGAGAGAAAGATAAAAAACCTTATCCAACTATGTTGCACCTTTTCTCTAATACTATCCTCAGAAGCAAAAGCATTTTAAATCCTGAGAGCAGCCTTCATCAAGTTAAATGTGTTGTGGTGGTGCCTGTATACACTACATACTTTATTACATCTTCATTTGTACAAGGAAGAACCTTCCCGTGCATGTGAGATTTATTCCAGAGCATACAGCACCAGTGGTGTGAGATGTCTGCTTGCCCACTTAATAAAAGGAGACTTCATTTAATTCCTACAAATGCATTTATCCTACATGCACTCTGGCATGACCTGTAGTTACCAAACTGCTAATAAAATGTCAGCTTATCCTGTAAAATCAGAAATGCCTTATTCTTAGGAGTGAGGTAATTTTAAATTAATATGGAGCATCTATATGCAGCTCCTTTGAAGATGATAGCTCATTAACTATAATTAAGAGTAAATAATTTAAATGCATGAATGTAAAAAAGTGCATTCTCTGTTCTGACTGCGTTTTATAATACAAAAAAATCCCCCTGTAAGTATCAGTTAATGCATCATCTTGAGTTTAAGAATATCAAAGCACCTTTTAATTTTTGTTAATGCTCTGTTTACGCTGGAGTAATGTCTAATTAATTGTAATTGGAATATTTAATCTCCCTGGAAAGTTCAGATTTTTTTATCTTCTTTCTCTTTCATTACACACTGAGACTACAGTCTCCCTCCAGTGATTTTGAATGCGCAGTTCAACAGATTGCTCTCCGAAGCAACTCCTGCGACTAGGTAGCTCCATGTTCTTAGCGGGGGTCAAACCCCATCACCATTGCCAGTCCCATACAGACCCTTGCACCTCTTCTCTTGCAGCTCACTCTTGATCAGCAAGCACTACCAGTCCTTTTCCAGGAAGGCTTGCACTCTGAATTGCCAGTTCCAGAAAGATTTCAATGCATTTACCAGGCTCTTCCTACTGAAGGGCTGACCCCCTTGCGGGATGCTTTAGTGATACCCGATCCAGAAGGATGGTGCAGGCATGAGGGACTTACCCAAGGTCAACCCCTCTCTGCCACCGAATAGCAGGGACCACTGCTGTCTCCTTGCCTCAACCATCCCTCTCTCTCCAACTTATCTATCACTGCTCGCAAAGTAGAGAATGGGAAGGAAAAGAAATTCAGTCTGGCGCCTCTGGAGCAGGATCGTGAGGGAACCGGTCAGCTGTGGCTGCCAAGAGCCCAGCATCTCTGCCGCCTGCCCCCCGGCTCTACGCCGCAGCCCGCACGGGGCCGCGCACCCCCGCATCTCCCCCTTCCTGGGCCAGACACTGCCCTGGGCTGGCAGGGTGTCCGGGAGCTGGGAGGGAAAGATGCTCTGCCACAGTGCGCTGTAGGGGATTCCTCATGGGGAAGAGGAGGGACGGGAAAAGGAGGACCCCACGCACACTCTCCTATCCAGTGCTCCCAACCCACACCTCGCCATGGCACTGGAAAAGCCTTGTCCCTCCCCAGTACCCCAGCGGGCAGGGCAGATTATGCTAATTTCGACTCTCACCGGAGCATCGGAGAAGCTCCTCTGCGGGCGGTGCCCCGCCGCCCGGTGAGGGAAGGCTCTCTCCAGTCCCGCGCGCTCCCCGGGGCTCCGCCGGCGACTCTGCCGCGGCGGCTGCGGGCGCCGCGGTGCTCCGCCTCTGCTCCGTGCCCGGCGGCGCCGCTCCGGAGTATGCGGCGCGGGGAGGGGGAGGGGGTTTAGTGTTTCCCTTCCCGGAGGGAATAGGACAGGATGGGATGGGATGAGGGGTGGTCACTCACCTCCCTGCAAGGTGACCCGCAGCGCGGTCTTCCTACTGTGGGCTGCCGGAGAGGCGTTGTAGCTCCGGGCCGGCGGTGGCTCATAGCCCGGCCGCGCCGCCCGCCGGCATCCTGGCTGCGGGGGCGGCGGCGACAGGGGGTGGCGGGGGAGCGGGACCGGCACCGCGACCGGCACCTGGACCGGCACCGGGAAAGGGCGGTCGGCCGGCGGGGCTGCGCTGCCTGCACCGACTAGCTGTACTGTGCGCTCAACTCGCGGGGAAGAGGAGGAGGAGCAGGAGGAGGCGGAGGAGGGAGGGAGAAGGAGAGAGGCAGGAGAACCAGCCCTGCGTGGCAGCGCGTCCAACTTTCCTTATGCAGCAGGAACAGCCTCCATACCCTGGTGTGTAGCCCCCATCTCGGGGGAGTATGGCAAAACCCGCCCCTCTCTGCCCCCTTCCCCCCATCCTTCGTCCTCCTCCCTGGGCCTTCCTCCTAGACAGGGATCTCTTTTGTTTCCCACCCACCGGAGCTCAATGACCCTACAGAGGCATCGAGTCCGCTCGCCCCAGCTTGGCTGACCCTACACCTTGCCCTGCCGCAGAGAGCCCCCGGTACTGCTCCCACACAGGCACCTGCCAGCATGGAGCTGGGCACAGCTCCCCAAGGCGACGCGGACGCTCTAGCAGGTCTGAAGAACTTTATTTTACTTGTGGTTTATATTTTAGCGTAGTGACGAGCACACCAGGCTGCGGCATTGAGGGGTGTTCCCAGCTTTCCTAATAACTGTGCATAATATGCGTAAGCAGTGTTCATTCGTTCCTCTTTCCATCCCTAACAGGCCTGATAGCCAAGTCATTTGCCTAAAAGCTTCTCTGTCTCCACTTCTTTCTAGATGCGTAAACATCCATTGCTCAAAGTGTTGTTAGGAGATCACATGCCCCTTTTAGATCACTGCTTTCCTTTGCCACGGCAGGGAGACAAGAAGATGTACAACCCTGGTGCATTTTGGTTGCCTCCACTTCTCTCCCAGGGTTAAAGCTGTTTTCTCTCCCTACTTGCCTATTATTTGTTATTCATAGTCCCAAAATAAGCCATGCCAAATCTTTGCTGAAGGAGAATGTTCAAGATTTAAAATACACATTAACTAACTTGAGTCCATCATAGGGATTTTAAGCAGAAAATCCCTCCAGCCTCTGCTCTTCCACAACATTTCAATTCTCTTCCAAAATCTCACTTGTTTTCAGTATATCCCAGTGGTATTTACAGAACATTTTTCTCTCCGTCTAAATATCTGGTTCCTTGTTCATTGCTGACTTGCTCCAGACTGCAGAGAAAATGGTTTCTTCCTTAATGTAATAGGCACTGGGACAGAATGTATATGTAATCAGCAGAAAAAAATAGCCCCAAATTATGGTCACCCTTATTCTCTAAAGTATTTTTCACCTTTCCTTTGTTGAGAATAGAAGCCTTTAAATCACACTCATTATGGCTTTACCAAGTAAGACTTTTAGGAAAAAGACTATCTTTCCATTCTCCTTGTACAGGAACATAACTGTAGGGGGGCTGGCTTGCAAACAAAGGACTTTGAGATGCTACAGGGCAAATTTATCAGGCATTACTACTGCTGAATGGAGATATCAGCTTGCTTGGATGGACAGCAAAATACTGGTTTTTATTCCTGGTGAAATACAATTTCTTAGTGACCAAATGCATTTGTGAAATAGGAGGAAAGCCAAAAAGATTTGTTAGAATTCTTTTCTTGGAAGAAAAAAATGGCATTTATAATGGAGTGGGGAAGGGATTTCTGGGTCATCAAGTCAAATTGTCTTGCTTCCAGGCAGCCACATCCTGTGAGCTTGTTTGTTTCCTTTTGACACTTCCAAAATGTGGGGGCTTTCTATGTTGTTATCAATATGAGGTTCAGTGACATCAGGGAAGTAATAATTTTCCCTAACACTGTTCCTCCATGTTTCCCATTTTCCCTGCACCAAACTAAGCCCATTCGTCTGGGAAGACCATGGAACTTTGTGTCCATGAGGAAATCAGGCCTCATTTAATTTAGTTAAATTTTGAAGCAGAACCAAGAAAATCTAAGTAGTGAAACAATTACAATCCAACAACCACAGTGGGTGTAACTGTTGCTATTGACTAGGGCATACTTTGCCTTTTTTTCTTGTCAACCTTTTCTCTTGCCTAAAAACATACAAGAGCTTACCAATACTCTAACTGGAGTTAATTATGACACTTCCCTATTGCACTAAGATTGACATAAATTGGCCTATTCCTGATGCTGGAAGGCTAATGACTATGCCTTATTTGATTTTGATATTTGCAGCTCACTGGTACAATTTGATTGTTGGAGAAAGTTTTTCAAAGAGCAGTAGAAAGGGGCTTGTGGTGCAGTGAACTGCAGCAGACTAGTTTGCAATTTGGAAGTTTCTCTTCAAGTCTAGCAGCATCACTGAGAGTCCTCTTCAGCACCAGGCTGTGCAGTGCATCCTTAATGCATTGTGCCAGCACATTTCACAGCTTCTTGGCAAGAGCTGTGGGTGGGAAGAAATCGTGGAGGTTCATGCTATGTGTTAAAGGCACTTTTCTCCAGAGCTGATGCAGATGCACCTCAGTAGGAAAGCTTCTGCGTAGACAAAAGCACAAAGCATCACACTGATGGAGAGCAGCATGAAGAGATGTTTGAAAAGGGCAAGGCAGGGGAAGAAAAAAGTCCACATCCTTTAGGTCTGATGGCTCTTGGAAGCTCATTGCAGCTGTTTGCCATTCTAAGTGTATGTCAGCAACCTGCTAGGACAAACTACATAGCAGTCAAGGACCCCTTCTTGCTTTGGTAGCAGGGATCTGAGTAATTGCTCCCCAGGGCCTCTGAACAAGGCTCAGGTGCGACCTGAGCTCCTGAGAAGCTACTCTTCAAATACTTGGTGAATAATAATAAGAATAATCATTGCAAAGAGAAAAACTGAAAGGCAAGGCTGCCCAGGGCAGAAGAAGAAGAAATGAAAGGGATGCAGGGCAGCCCATGTTGGCTTGGGAACCTCCATGGATCCTGTACTCTCCTGCTCTCAGTGAGGAGCTAGGGATTTGGGAGACATCAAGACAGGATGTAAAGAAGAAATGCCACCTGGAAGCAGAAATTACAAGAGAAGTACAAACAGCTTTTCTTACAACATGGGGATTTGCAGAACTCAGGGAAGGGATGAGACTTTGCCGACATATTTCATTATAGCTCCAGGGAAATAATTTCACCACTAATTGTTCTGACCAGGGCTTTTACAAAGACTAATCGTGACCAAACAATTGGCCGCTGACTTCAGTGGAAGCACCCTAAGGAACAACACCTTGGCTGAGGAGTCACACAGTCCTGATCACCTTCCTTCTCTTTTCTCCACTGGGTACTTTGCATCACTGTCAACAGTCCATCTGTGAGAGCCCTTGGAGTGAGAACTGCTCTAAAAGCTTCCTGGCCAAAACCGCATGGGAACCATCACAGAATGGGAGCAGGAGAGAGTCATGATCTGGAAACCACACATCCAGTGCTTCAGGGAAAGAGGGTGAGTTTTGTGGTAGCCATGAGGATTTGGGGAGCATCATTAGCTGGTGGATCTGCTGATGTGCTAAAATGCTCATGTGAGCTAGTGGGAGAAATGTTATGCTGTGGACCTCAGCTGTCCAAAATCTGATAATCTATGATGTGGTGTATGCTCAGGACACCCCGAATAGTAAAGTGTAAAGACAGTAACCTGCAAGTGCATTCCTGGTCTCTAGGAAGAGCAGCAGCACCACCTATCACCAGAAAAAGGAGAGATGATAGACAAAGTGCTACTCTTTCTCCCTGTTCCCAGTATGAGACTGGAGCCCAGGCTTTCTAGATGATCGCAGAGAAACTTCCTTCTTCCAGCAGAAGAACCCAGCTTAAATCTTTTCCTCCATGCTTTCTGCTAAAGACTCCTTCTGTGAATGGCTCTGTGAATGTCTCTTGATTTGTCCATCATTGAGCATCTTTTGCTGCAGAGGGAATGAAATGTCACTTAATGACTCTAAAGCAATAGCTGAGTGGTAGACTGTCCCCCAAGGTCACCTGAGGCTCAACAGGAACAGACTGCAGTGAACATGAAAACGCTTGTTGGGTTAAGTGACATAGGCCAGATGTGCTCAGCCTTAATAACTTGGGTGTGTGGTTGTGGAGTGATCTTGCTGTGGTACAGAGCTAGCAGGAGATAGAAGGGATGGAAAGGTGAAGGTCTGGGGAAAGAAGCGCTAAGAGCTGGTATTTACAATGACAATGAGCCAGAAAGAAACCCAAAATACAAAACCTCAGGTCTACAACAACCAATTGTTCATCATTCAGAGGGCACAACTAGGCTCCAGGACCCTGTGCTCTAAATTGTGCAGAGCTTTTGGCTTGTGGATCGGCACATAAGGGTTCTGTCTGTCAAAAATCATGGCAACATAGGTACTGGTGTGGTCATGTAGCTTGATTCTGAGTGATGATACAGAGCAATCAGGAAGTAGCCCAAAGTTGTAATCTCTTCCTGCCAAAGGCAAGAAGAATCTTTCCATGTAATTGGATCCAACCCCAAAGGTGTAGCCAGGAGTGCTTTTAACTTTCTGAGAAACAAGAAGTGGTTAGCTGAAATGACTGAGCTGTTTGGGTGCTGAAGTGTTGATTTGTTTGCTGGTAGTTCTGAAATTAGAATAAAAATGAGAGTTTGGGTTAACCCAAGCTGAGCATTTTTTTTTTTCTTATTCTGTATTCATAGCAAATCAAAAAGGAAAAGATAGAATTTTTTGGCTGAGTGAATGATGTAACAAAGTTCAAGATCAAATGTTTCATTGCTTTGAACTCTTCTTTGCTCTTATAAGCTCGATATGTGTGCTTACTTGTAACAGGGGAAAAATATAAACACAATCACTGTCACTCTAATGTGAACCAAGAACGAGTGGCTGCTAGATATCATCTGCTAGGAGGATGAAGTAAACAGGTCTTTACATCTGATACTAAATTAATTTGGAAGAACCTGTTAGGAAAAGTGATAAAGGACCAACCTTTTATATACTGAAGTCCTCAGCCCAGTCCCTGGAAGGGGTTGTCTTTATCTCTTTTGCTTTAGACAAGTTACATGAATTCTGCTAAAGTGGCCCAATTTTTCATACGTCCAGGAGCTGAGAGACTCAGAGTCTCAGAAAAAAATTGCATTGCTTTTATTTTGCCATCTGTGCCTCATCTCACTGCATGGAGTTCTAATGTTTGAACTTTTTGGGATTCTTCCAGGAAGCCTTACTGCAAGCAAGTGGCATCAATGCTTCCCTGTTTGTAAGGCAGGTCTTTGACCAGTTTGGGCAGCTCCAAGGGAGAGGGAACTCTATCATTTCTGTGCTGCCTTGCATTGCTGGCCTTCAGAGGTAGAGAGGAAAGGCTCAGGTTAGTGCTAATTGAGATGTGGTCACCTGTCAGACAGGAAACATGCTAAGGCCACCTTCTGATTTTTTTTTAAGGGAAGGAACCAGTCGTTGGTGACAATATTTAGGTGCTACAGATCTTGAACAGCATCAGATAAATATCTGAGATAAAAATGGTTCCTCTTGGATATGATTATGATCTCCTGAGTTGTCCAGCATCTCACTTAAAATGCCTTTTCATCCACTGAAACTGCAGCATAAGTGCTTTGTTTAAATCAGGTACTTCTTTGGAGCTGAGTGCCATGAAAATTGCCCTATTGTTTGTCGTATGGATCACTCAGGCTCCCAGTACGTAGGGGCATATGCATAAATATGCTAAGAGACCAATCAGTCCTTTCCCCAAAGACCTGATACTTTAAGTAACCAGGACAGTAAAAGTGGGGGTTGAAGGGAGGCACCTAGTCCCACTGAGCATCTTGGACCTATATTTGTATATGGACATGTTGATGCCTAATTGGGTAGACATTAAGTTGAATTAAATGGATTGCACCTTGTTCACATTGGGTTGGTTCAGCCCCTTAAAGAAAGATGCTTGGGCCTGTGGAGAAGCATTGTGTCATCCAAGCAGTGTCAATGGACTCAACACAAGTCATCTGGGAGAGCTATAACTCTCTGGAGTAGTGGCTGGAAGCAGGAGGATGCTGTTATGACCCACCCCACGAGGGCGAGGCTAACCCAGGTTCTTGTTAATAGATCCCTTGGGGTGGATTACAGTGAAACAACACTGAATGATCAGTGTTTGTAAATGTACATATATGGGGTTTATTTTAGAACAGTTTGGTTGCAATGGAAAGCAGGTATGTAGTCATTTGGGTTATTATTATCTATACTGATATGGCAATATGAAAGCACTCAAGAAATTGGATAAGGGAAAAAGAAAGGAAGGAAGAGAAAGAAAGGATAAGAGTAGAAAGATTCATAATCACCACCCATGGATCTATGATGAGACTTGATTGTTGCAATTTAGTTGTCCATTGGCTGAAGTCGTGATCTGGATACCTGGAGGGTTGCTGGTGGGCAGGGAGAGGGGAGCTGGAAAGCTTAGACAAAAGTTACTAAAGAAGCCCTGCCATTGAGTCATGAGGTGCAGAAAGTACTCCTTCACTTTCTAAACTCCTTCTCAGAGAGGAGCCTGGGTGCCCCTGAATCCAATCTTAGCCTTGGATTATGTCAGCAGTTTAAATTTAGGGAATTATAGAGGTGTTAATAAATCACTTTGTCCTACAGGTTTTAATGATGCCAAATCAGATATACTTATATAAAATGAATTATTTATTATGACAAATGACAAGTGAATAGATGAAAGATCTTAATCAGAATTATTTACTACACAGTGTAAAACCTACTAGTAGTGTATGATAGCACTTGGGTGTTTGAAGTTTGGTGAACCAGACTGCTTTTTAGAATAATGCAACACCAAAACAGCACTCTGGCACCAGCAGTAACTCACCACAGATAGCTTATGTGATAGTTTCACATTCTCTGACCGGATTCTAGGCCTTATCAGGGTAGGTCATCCTGTTCCAAGTGCGGGGGAAGAAACCTATGAAGTGCAATGTCCAATGGGTTGATATACGTTCAGGCCAGGTGGGAATGCCTGGTATCTCCCCTGGGCTGTAGCAAGCTTTCAGTCCTCTGGTGGAAGGCCTCAGAAATGAGTCTGGGGGCACTTTGGGGGGTCTTTGATGGTTTATAATCCCTTCTAAGACATGACAGCTGCCTCTCATGTCAGCGCAGTTGATCCAGTTATGCCCCATCAGACCTTCCCCAAGGAGAAGGGGGAAAGTTTACAACTGAGTAGAGTTGGGTAAAGGATGACAATTACCATGATTAAAGGCACTATCCAGCCTTGCAGGATTTGCCTCTTCTTGGCCTCAAGGCTGAAGCAAAATACCCTGGTGCCTCTACAATTGTTTTAAGTCATTAACCATTAACAATCTAGTCTCTCACAGATGGCCCAACAGTTTGGGAGCTGAGATGAGCCCTGTGGATTTGATTTCCACCTTGGCAATTCTGATTTAAGGAGAATGCCATGCTCTTTTCTTGTTGCCTGCAGTCTAAACAGTGTGGGTGAAACCTTAGAAGAGTCAACAGCAGCTGTGCACAAATGACATGATGGTTTCCAAATTCTCCATCATCCTTCAGATTTATACTAGTCAGTCCCTGTCCTGTAACATTGGAAAAATGCTTTGGGGTTGGTGAGAAACTAACGAAAAGGCATTTTTTGTTCTACACTAACAGGCTATGAAAATAAAGAGAAGTTCAGATTTCCACCTCCAGTCTCCTGCTGCATCTCGCATGGTAAGGACACATTCCCACTGCTCCTCAGGATGTCAGCCAAGAGCTTGCAGACCAGTTAAGGCATGACAGGACCTGACCTCAGTGTTGGCTACACCTCTCTACATGAGAAGCTGATAAAAGTTACAGATAACTCCATGATAAACAATCAGGTTTCACTGGTGGGGAGAAAAATAATATCATGTATGTCTAGTACTTTTGGCAGTTTGGGATGCCACAGAAGCTCAAGAACAACGGTCTGGGGTCAGACTAAAGGTTTATCTCCAAATGTGACCAAAAGCATGTGCCGAGAGATAGCTACAACATGGCAAACATGATGATATTTCTTTTAAACTCTGTACTAGCTCCCAGCACTTTGCAGCTCAGGCTTTTCTAGACAAAATTTTTATCCATTCAGTATCCTTCACTGAATCTCTTTCGTAAACCTATCGCATCTCCTCTGGAATTCATATGAGCTGTCTCACCTGCACATCTTTCAGCAAGATCCTCCACAGATCTGCAACCTGTTGTAGAGAGAACCCCTTCCCTCTGGTTGTTTGCAAACTTGTCACTTCTTATCTTCATTGATGTCAGCTGTGGTAGTTAAAAAACAGCCTAATTCTATGACAAAACACACCTTCGTCTGTTCCCTTCTTGCTTGGGGGACTTAATAACACATCTCCCCTTTTCTTCCATCTCCCCATATTAAAGGCATATTTTATTCCCTTTATATACAAAAAGGGCAAGCACAGTCTACATACAAGAAATATGGTCCTTTCCCCAGTAAACTACTTATTTTAGCTTCAGTGGATTTTTCAAACAGGCCTTAGGTAGCCTAGGTGACATTCTGGCTTTACCTAAATCTCTTGTGCCACCCACTGAAGAATAATGTGTCCGGTATCAGGATATCCACAATTTGAAAGGGCCATGCTATCGCTGCAGTCATCCACTTGACAGCTGCTCCTGTCCATGGGCTAGATCTGCCATTTGGAGTCACAATGTGAAAGGCACTGTGGATCCAGGTGGAGTCATCCTGCTGCCGCAGAGGTATGAGTATGTTTGGGTGGAAGGCAGGCAAAAGGCTAGAGGGCTTAAAAGGGGAGGACAGGATGATGAGCTCTGCATCAGCTCTTTTTCTGCACACATAATATAGTACTTCTGTCAAAACAGATCTGTGAGTATTTCTGATGAATTTGGTTATAAAAGGAATAGAATATAGCAGCGACTATCTGTGCCCATTTGGAAGAAATCACTAGCATGTTATTAAATATTTAACCTTCCAAATTTAATTTGTTAAATCTGCTGGGAGCAGTTTCCAGATTGCTTGCCATGCGCTTGGGGAGCGGTTCCAGGTCAGCAGGGGCTTTAACCCTGCTTGCTTACCCTTACTCTGGAGCAGAAGGAACAACATAGAGTAATGAAGGATTTGACTTTTTTTTCAACTCTCCCTTTTTAGAATAAATGGCTCAGCTCCCCAACTGGTTGTAAAACCAAGTCACTGCAGTGCAGCTGTTCTGATTTACACCAGCTGAAGGCCTGGCCTCCAGTACAGAAGAAATGGGCTGCCAGTTTAATTATTTCATCTCTGGTATGGCATTATGGGAATAAATTTAATGCTGCTAAGTAACAGCAATACAGAAGATTTTGTCACATGCATGACAATTAATGTGTGGTGCATGGTATTTCTGCTTCTCCTGAGTTCCCTTTTAAATGATGCTCCTTGTGATTTGAATTTCAAAGAGTACTTCTCCTAGTATTTCTCATTATTGATGTTTGCAGGAGCAGCTCAGTGCTGCTTTGTTGGCTCATCAGTTTTGATTCCATGCCCAGATGCTAAGGACAGAAGCATGCAATTAATTTGGAAGCACAATCCTTCATTGATTTCAATTGGGAGATTTTTCTTGAACACCACAGGCCTGATTTGTCCCTGTCTACCTTTAATATTGTCATTACATGGAAAATGTCTTACTTTTCCACTGTAGACTGCTTTATGAGCAGCAATCTCAAAATTCTGCTTCCCTATAGGAATATACAAGGAGACCAGTGATCCCCTCACTACTGTGAGGAAAAAGAGGTCTGATTTTTGGGACACTGATGAACAAAGTGAAAAGGAAAAGGAGTTTGAGATCAGACCTCTTCCCCTGGACAGGAAGGACAGGAGACAAAAAGCAGCCTTTTTTTTCAAGATCATGCCTTTTTATTTACCTGGAATGATAGGGGCCTTTGAGGATCTAGACTTCCTGAATAGCTTCCCTGTACACATTTGTCCCCACTCCCTGGGGCTCTGAGCCTCAAAGCTCTGGCTAGGTTAGGACAAGTGGAGCACGCCTGCCTCAAAAGCATCTCCAATCATCAGAGCAGGGTGCCACATTGGGAGCTAAGGCACTAGGAAGACAGCATGCAGATGAGTCACTCCTAAGCTTTCTGCACACAGGGCATGCAGAGAATCTCCAGAGTACCTCTAGGGTATTTGTTAGGACATTTGCTTGGGAAAAACAAACCTGTCCTCTGTCTCTTACAGCTACTCCAGGGGAGAAAAAAATCATCATATATAAAAGGCAGATAAGCACAAGGAAATTAATAAGAAAGAGAAATTTATGTTCCCCTCTGCAATTCAAAGTACCATCAGTTATTTCAATGAGCATTCTTGGCAGCTAGGTATTTTTCAGCCAAGATGGATCAATTCCTTCCATTTCATTGAAGTGAAATGTTAGTGGGACCACTAAAGAGTATTCAAGTCGTTTCTCCTCACCTACACTACTTACTAACCATGATGTCCTATCATTTTGGCCTGTCTCCTCATAGAATCAGCCAGGTTGGAAAGGACCTCAGAGATCATGGAGTCCAACCCTTTATGTTTGCCCTTCCACAAGTTTTCCTATCAGCATCACTGTATGGCAGCAAAAAAATGTGTGTGTGTATTCAACAGATACCTCTTCCAGAAGAATTTTTTTGCCTTTTTTTTTTATTTCTAAGGTAGAATTTTCTGAGAGTTATATACTCGTCTTCAGTTAAGACTGAGTTTTGTAGGCCCCATCTGGCCCTTACTGAAAACTGGTAAAGTTTTTAATTAAAATTGCTTCTTAGCAGAAATTCTTGGAAGCTTGGGAGGTTTTATGGTTTTGTTCTTTTTTTCTTTTCAGCAGATGTTTGTTCTCTTAGAGAACTTCTACTTTCAAAAGGAAAATCAAACCTTTCTCTTCAATGTTTAAGTGTTCCGACTTTTCACATTTTCATTAATGGAAAGTTTAAGACTTTGGGGCATATTTTGGAAGAAATATCACAACATCTGATTAAGAACCCTTCCGTATTTCATGGCTCTTACTTCACTCGTGGGGCTATCCAATTAAAGATACTTTGGATGAATAACCCAATACTTTTGAACTCCAAATGTCTGGCTTTTTGGTGCTAGATCACTGCCAATCTTTTTCTTCTTCTTTCTTCTTCTACTGACAAAATACCACTATATTATACCAGTCTTTATGGGTGTCTTGTAAATTTTTCTTTACTTGATTAGTACAGATTCTCTCTTAAAAAATAACTTGTCTTCGTTACATGCATCTTGCCGGCAAGCAATTAGTCTGCCATCTTTATCCAGCTCTTGTAATCTCCCTGTTCTATAAATTACTGGAATAACTGGGTCAGTAACCCTCCTCTTTCTTACATTTCTGTGTAACAAGAAGGGAGGCAAATAGAATTCAAGCTTTGGGATTTATAGGAATCATTGCTTCATAAATAATGAGTGATAATATTGAAAAAGTGACTTTTTCTCTTTTTTCTTTTTTTTTTTTTAGTCCCAAAATCTCATTTAATCCAGGGAAATGCAGATCATGGTCGCATAGGGAAATTTTCTACTCATCACCAAGAGGAAAACTTACAGCAAACTATGCTGAGCATAAAAAATGCAGAAATCAGCACAGTCTGCTCAACACAGTTGACAAAACAGAGTTACTGAATCCAAATTGGTATGTACAGCCACAGCTTTAACCTCAGAGCTAGTCAGTTGAAGCTTATTGGGGGTGTGCTAGTGCTATCACCTCAAGCTACTGTAATTTCCAACTACAACACACCTGCAGGAAGGGCTGGGAAGAATACATTTGCACTTCATGAAAAACAACTTCAGCTGGGATGAATTGGCATGACTGATGAGAATAGACTGATTTTCATCTGGCAAAACCCTAAGGTTCCTATGGACCATAACCCTTTCTTAACTTCACTGTTTGGAAAGTATAAAACACATGAACAGTTGGCTTTACATTTAAACAGAAAACAGAAATATGACTATATTCTCATTTTTTCATATGCCGAAAGAATTGGATGCAGATTGCAGAGACTGTGATTTCAGGTGGTTTAGTAAGGGTTTATGTTTTTTCATCTTTCTTTTCCATCTCAACACATCCTCTTTTGATTATCATTACTTCTTATTTTTCTGGAGGAAGCTAAGGAATTTCAGTAGAATTATTCTCTGGGATGCACTGAAACCCAAAATGGTTCATTCTTTAGGGCCAGTTAAACAGGTAGGATGAGAAAGTACTCAAACATCTTGCAAAAAATCCTGAGGAAATCCTTATCTTTCATCTCCATGAACATCTGAAGCTTCAAGGAAAATGTTCACTGAAAAGGCAAATTTAAAGAACACTGAGGCATTCACACTTTGATGGAGTGTGTGCCTTTCGTGTGTGTGATAAGGCCTTTCTCCTCCCACCACTACAGAATGTCATGCATTGCTTCTTCAAACACAGATTTTGCAAGTGTCTCAAGTACCGGCTGGAGTATTCTCCAAAAATGACTTGCTAGCACTCCTTGCTGGTTAGGACACAATACTTCTCCCATTGAAGGCAGTGGTAAAGAAGGATCATGAATTTCTTTAATTCCTTTGGACCTGGGGTTCTACAGTTTGCTCCACAATGACCCTTGAGTATAGTTTTGCTCCAGAAATAATCATCAGGGAAGACTATTACATTTGTCTCCAGCCTAGTCCAGTTGCTCTCCTCACATTT
This sequence comes from Manacus vitellinus, assembly GCF_001715985.3. Taxonomy (NCBI): domain Eukaryota; kingdom Metazoa; phylum Chordata; class Aves; order Passeriformes; family Pipridae; genus Manacus; species Manacus vitellinus. Next base: position 1,632,165 of record NW_021940822.1, read on the forward strand.
CAGTGTCTTGGATCTACATGATGACACTGGGAACATAATATCTGACAAATTTTCATGTGTGATGCACATGTACAACTGCAATGTATGTTCTGTATACCTTTCACTGGGATTCTGGCCATAGCAATCATCCAAAGTCCATCTGGCACACTTTTTCCCGGGAAAGATTGCTTAAGCCTAATTTTCCCATACGGAACCCTAATGAGTTCTGCATGAATTTTGTTGGGACACCAACTTTTGGACCTTGGTCTGAGTTCAAGAGAGACCAAGTGAAATACAGCGCAGTTACGTGTGGATTCCAAATACTGTGACAACTTTTCAGAGAAATTGACAGAATTTATATCTTTTATGAGATCATACTGACACTGAAAATCCTTGGGCTACTTGACACATGTTCTGAAACCTAGGCCATGGTCAAAAGGAGAATCCCCAAGTCAGAGATGCACCCTGCCTGTGTTCTTGTTGTGATGATGAACCCAAAGGAAAGTCGTCTATTGTATCCATGTGAAGGTCATGCACCACATGCAGCTGGTTATTTAAGTTGCTGCTGCCTTATGCACTGCCTCTCTGCCTGTGAAACCAAAAGCAAGTTTCCTATCTGTGAAGGCAGCACATAAAGGGCAGCATCATCCTTCTCCATTGGGGTGTAATTCAGCAGCTATCTCCACCATGGCAAGTCTACCTTTCTGAGCCAGGAACATGTAGTAAGAAACTTGTGCAGGAAATACAGAAGAAGAGCAGATGCTCTATGCTGTTGATACACCTTCTTCAAGCTGTTGTCCAATGCTTTTATAGTACTGCAAATACAGACCAGAAATTCCATCCTCTGGGTAGCAGCTCAGAGCCTGGATGTCTGGGATGAGCCATGGCTTCAGTCAGGTTATAAAAGCTGTACTTGCTTCCCCCAGTTCAGTGAGGAAAATATGCTCTGTCATGAAGCTGAAAGAAAGCAACAGCAAACCTGATCTACTGTAACACCCCAAGCTCTTATCACGAGCTCATCAACGGGGTTTTACATTAAAAATATACAAGGCTCCAAAACCTGCCTGACGGACTTATTGAAAGGGCCTTCAGTTCTTTTATACCTTGAGGCCACACATGGTGAAAACACTACAACACTTTTCAAAGGGTCAAAGTAACACACTTTACAGGCAAGCTGTGGAAAATAAGGGAATTTGGCAAGAGTTTAAAGCAAACATTCAATCAACATAAAGCATTTCACAAAGCATTGACTTAATAAATCACAACCCATCCAGGTTTAAGTTACCCAATTATCAAGAAAAGGAAACTGAGAGAAGAGGAAGAAGTAAAGAAAGAGAGAGAGAGAGAGAGAGAATTATAGCTACTACCTTAAATCCAGCATAGATCCAGCTACTAGAGATCCAAGAAATTGTGAGGCTGCGAACCATGTGGTGGCTGCCTGGTGCTGATTTTATTGCTCTGGACTCCTGTGGCCACTGCCCCCAGGTGGGGCTTTCAGTTTGCCAGCCATATAGGGTTGGGTTAGAGATCTAGGGGGTTTGGTATAGGGTTTCAGGTGTGCCAATGGCTAATAGCCATTCTGAGCTGGACTAAAGGCTCTGGGGACAGGGAGGGGGAATGGGACAGTGCACTGTCCAGCCTTGGCCCCTCCCCCACCCCCTGGGGTTGTTTCAAGCAATTTATAACTTTAATAACCTTTTTCAGTCCCTCACAGCTGCCTCCTCAGCCTGCAGCTTCCACTGATGTTATTGGAATTTGCAATAATGGGGACACATACTTGGTGCACAAATGTGAATCACACTGGTTAAAAGGGCAGAAGTTAAAGGAAACTTCACCAAGGGAAGTAAGTTAATTTTCAACTGTATATTTCCATATTTCCAGCCCTTGATTGAAGTCAGAATTTCAAAGAATCGTAGAATCATAGAATAGTTGGGCTCTGAGGGAACCTTTAAAGGTCATCTAGTCCAACCTCCTGGAACAAGCAGAGACAACTTTGTCTTGTTTAATGGCAGTATACTGGGGAGGTGGGACCTCTAATGAGATGACCCCTCCTCCCCTTATTATTTCTCTACCCCCAATATAGAGAGAAAGAAATAATTAGGAGGAGTCTGAATGAAGAAAAAATAACAATTTTACTAAAAGGGAAAAAAACCAACAACAACAGTAGCAGAATATTACCTAGCCCCACCTCTCCAGTCTAAAACAAAACCTGGAAGGCTATTTCACCTGAAGGGTTTTGTGCTGCTGAGATGCTGGTGTGAGTTCCGCTGTGGGAGCAGTGTGGGTGCAAGGGGGACCCGGCACGGAGTGGGCCAGGTGTGCTCACGGGCTCTGGGTGCAGCAGCTGAGTGAGCTGGCGGCTGTGGAGCGATTCCGAGGCTTGCTGTTGCAAGTGGCAAGGGTACTGCGAAACAGCTCCAAAAGCAGCGTCACTGCAGGGGCCAGGGTGACCTCCAAAGTGCTTCAACACTGGATGACTGGGTGCCCCAGCAAAGACTCGGAGAGTCCATGGTGGTCTGGCAACCAAAGCCAGGTAAAGACAGGGCCACTTCTGGCCTGTGCTCACTCTTTATCTTCTGTCCCCCAAGCTCCTGGGGCTCACCTTTCTGGCAGGTTCTGAAACTTCTGGAAAAATTTTCCCTAGTCCGGCTGCAGTAGGGGAAGTGGTGGCCCCACTTTTGAGTGATGTGATGGGATGAATATTTATTACTGAAATTTGGTTCCCCCCTCCCTCAAATTAACTAAACTGTAACAATCTTCTGCTAGATCAGGTTGCTCAGAGCCATGTCCAACCTGACCTCGAATGTTTTTAGGGATGGGGCATCTACTACCTCTGTGAGCAACCTGTTCCAGTGGTTCAGCATCCTCATCATAAAAAATTTCTATCTTGTACCTAATCTGAGTCTCCCTTCTTTTAGGGTAGATTTCTTCAGTGCTTTATCTTTCCTAAGGAAGGCAGTGTAAGTATCACCTCAGTGCTGGCACAGACTTGATGTGCGCAGGTGGGCTTTGCAGGAGCCTCAGGTCCAGCTGAGATATTGCTGCATCCTGCCGATGGATATCAGGGGTGAAGGAATTACGACAGGAATTAATTTGATCCCTGAGCAGACTGTAGGATGCTGGCACCAATCCGCTCCAGGGTGAGAGATGGTTTCCACTGAGACATTGAGAGTTGTAGCTCCCAGGCAACCCTATATTTGGGCAAGCACACAGGGACACAGAGAAGCAGTGGTTACAGCACTGTAACCACAGTCACAGCAGTTTGGATTGGATATGGAATTGTTCTTTGGATGAAGCTAAGCTGAATGCTGAGGTTGAGGTTCTACTTGTTCCCTGGATTTGAGACAGCCCTGTCTGAGAATGGGAGTCTGTGTCAAAGCAGTTGTTCTCTCCTCTTTGCCCTTCCCTCAGGTCCTGTGTCTGTCCCAGGATGGGTGCTGAGCAGGGGCAACTAGAAACACTCAGCCAAGTGCTAAATGTTTTATGCTATTGCCTGATTGATTTTAAACTGTGCTTACTTAGCAACACGCCTCTCAGGACTGGTTATGTAAGATTAGAGATGTTTTTTCCTAATGCGGCACTGTGACTTGTAAACCCGTTGTGCGCTGGTAACAGCTGAAGAGCCTGCATTTAAAACTGGAGCTGCAGCAGCATTTGCTGCATCCTTGTTAGTACTTCACAACTGGGTTTTTTTTTCAAGTTTTGCTTAATTATCTACAATAAAAGGGAAGGAGTGAGATAAAACAATGTAACTGGTGAGATCGATTGTTGTCTTGCCAGATTTTCAGAAGTAGCCTCTAAGGAGTCTCAGAAAGGAGAAGGGATGGCATAGCAAACATGTCTGAGTTGCAAACAGCAGCTTTGATGTGTGAAATGGGAAGAGCTCGTTTTTTCCAGAAGATAATGTACTTTTTATTGCATTTTTTCATAGTCCATTCAAAATGTGAAGGACCAACCATTACAGCCAACAGCATGTGCCAGCATCTCAGCTGTGATGGATGTCAATCAGCCCTTGCAGTACAGACATTTGCTCTTCTCAGCGTCCTGACAGGAGAAGTGCGCTAGCCAGACAGAGGTTTTGGCAGCCCTCAGCCCTTCACACATCTGTGAGGACGAAACAACACCAGCTTTCCCAGCCTCTGCAGCCTACAACACTGTGCAATTCTTTCAGGTTTGAAAGCGTAGAAAGTCACATCAGTACTGGGTAGAAACCTGGAGCAACTGAGAGCAGAGGAAATTGATGTTGACCTGCCCATCTACCTTTTGCCATTACTAGACTGCCTGTACACTGATGGTCACTTCAAAGAAAAACTGTTTCCTGCTGGTGAGGTGAGATTCCTTTAATTTGTGCCATGCTGGAGTTTGAAGCTCGCTGGCACACTTTAAATTTGTAATTGGCTGTTAGCGCTAGGGGAACCTGACTGGGAAGTCGTAATCTGATGACACTATCTACAGGGAGATGAGGAAGGCCCAACTCTTTCTCTTGGTGAGACAGCTTTGACTCTTCAGGAGATGCTGTGGAATATAGGGAGGCTTCCTAAACTTTTCTCATTAGCTCATTTCAGTAATTGAAACTGGTGCTATCTGCATGCTTAAGCAGACCGTCAATCTCAGCTCTGCGCACCACCAGATCTGTGACAAAAGGGAAGATGGGCTAGGCTGGAATAATAAATCTGTGTAGAAACAAAACCAGCAGCTTCTGCTTCTTGCATATATTGAGCCATGGCTTGTGAGCACACTGGGAAGACAATGACTGAACATGATCTAGGTGTGTTCATGTGAACTCCTCGGCCCTATATTGTATAGCACAGCTAGCCAAAGAGTGCTTTTGGGTGCCTTTTCAGGATTTGAGGCAGATGATGAATCTGTTCTGCCTTACTGTTTCTAGGAGAGCAAGAGAAGCTTCCTCCTGCACAATCCCATTAGGACTTATGTCGTTATCGGGAAGCCTGATGAAGCGGTGGAAGCAGACACAAGAGCAGAAAAGACAGTTGTCTGAAAAACACACATGGGTCTCTTCGGTGTCTAAAAAGGAGCGAGATCGATACTGGAACTGTTACTTATGTTTATTCCATTCCCACTCTGTTTTCTTTATGCCTCATCAGAATAAGGGTTAGCTTCATCGGGCTGCAGTTACAAATCTGGTTATAAAGAAGGAGCATTGTGGGGGGAATCTTATCCATGTCCGGCAGTATTTTCTGAGTTGCCTCAGCATGGGAAGAAGGGCTAGGCTAAACATATCTGTTGAAATATTTTAGTGGGTAGAAAAGTCATTTTTTGACAAGATGAAAATTCCCCTCCTCCCTCCACATTTATGTTCCTTTTTTTTTTTTTTAACATCATATTCGTCAATAAAGATTTTCAGTTAATTTATTTCCAAATCAGTTCTTACTAACATTCACTCTTCGGGGGGCTGATTTTTTCCGCTCTCTTGGTCACCAGATCGTGGCTGAGGGTCAAGGGACAGTAGAGTCTTCAGCACTCCTTTGGGATTAACCTCATGCAAAAAAAGTGTTGCTTAGAAGCAACAGGGATCTCAGCATAAAAAGTATGAATGTTTAAAATATCTGGGTCGTACTGACTGTACGATCCGGTGATGCCTTCTGCTCCCCAGGGACCGTGTTAGAGATCTGGCCGAGCCATGTCCATCTCTGTGTAGTTGTCCACTGAACAGAAACCAAGATGTGTCTTTGGGCCCTGCAGGCATGGAGACAGCAACTGCTGCGCAGCCCAAAAGCTGCTGTGAATTCCAGGCACCAAGGTGGGTTTGGCTTGGGTCATTCAGTATCAGCCTAGGAAGGTTCTTGCAGCTGTGCTCCAACTCCTGGTCCTCCCAGCCTCTGGAGAGACTTGGACAAGGAAGGAAAGAAAACTATTAGCTTATACATATTAGCTGTTCCCTTCACATTCAGTTTTTTTAGATGGATGGTATTGGTTACTTAAGTATTAAGGATTTTGAAAAGCTATTCACACAAAAGAAAGCATCTGAAATAAAAACATTTTCAAAGAATGGCTTTTGCATACTTTCCACTAAGACAGCAGAGTTTGTACTTAGCTGCAGGACCTGGCTGGCATTGCCTCCAGCAGCATCTGCCCTAGCTAGATGCCCGGAGCAAGAGATACCTGACTGACAGGAGCGACTAGGCAAACTGCAACTGCTGCTGCTGGCAGGTGAGGCACAGGGGTGGTGGGAGAAGTTGATGTGAGTGACCTCATATAGGGATCAAATAGGTAAATATTCAAGTTTTGATTAATATTCAAACATATTTACTATTTTCATTGAGTATAAAGAGGTAATTTACTTTTTTCCCCCCATACTTTAGACAATAGATCTGCAAGGAAAAGTAGCCTGTGTTGCAGCACTTCTGTTTTGCACCTGGTCCACCCTGTGCATCAGCAAGCCACCAGCATACATGAGTGGGGTGAGTGCTCACCATGACTGATAGAAGGAGAAATGTGTCCAACCAGAATGAAAACCTGAGGTACTTGATGGAGGCAACTTGCTCACACAACAGCTGTGGCATTTGATTGATTTCCCTGCCTGACCTGTGTCATGGGTAATCAATCAAAGGGTTATCTCAGCTGACTGACACAACCCACTCTGGAGGGACATGGCTAGGATGTCCTAGCTGAATACATTGAAAAAATAATTTTATTACTCTATTTTTGTTATTTATTATTTACTTTTGATATCACCAGAACCACCTGGAATCCACACAAAAATTGTACAAGTCCAGACAGTGCTGAACTGTTCACTCTTTACTCCGACTGCATGAACCAGACTCATCCCAGGGGAATGGAAGGGGTAAAATAGGCTTGCTATATTGCAGAATGGAAGTAGTAAACACAAGAACAAGTGGGATATGTCAGAGAAAAATCAACAAAATATCATATCATCAGATCAATTAATGTTCTTGGAAGAACTCTGGATAGCGGGAAGTCTTACCTGGTCTATGTTTCTTTAAAAATGTAGTAAGCAAGGTCCTTCTACAAAGATACCTCTTTAAATCCATCAAGGAAAAACAGGGTCAAGCATGTTACAGATTTACGGTCAGCCCAAGGTAGGGAGTAAGAGTTTGTTTTTAAAGTGCAAGGGGATTGCTGAAGATATCTTCCTTTCTCATTGACCTGTTCTACCCATCATATTCATATGGAACATGAGGAAGAACTTCAGTAGGGCAATTGCCAAGACGGTAGATGATACAGAATTACCTAGGATGATGGTGGTGTTCAAGTGAAGAGCGGAAAACAGGTCTCTTGAGTAAGTGGTCTGCAAAATGGCAAAGGAAATTCAGTGTCAACTGGAAAGAAATTATAATATGGAAATCAGTGTTTACAATACACTAATGGTACACTAGCTATTAAGACTCACAATGCAGAGCTGGAGTTACGCTGAATAGTGTGGTTATCTGAAAATACAGAAGAGGTACATGAATACATCTCCACTGCTTTCTCCATTTTCTGGATTAGTGTGTAGTCTGTTCAACCCCAACTGTGGGTGGTGAGTTTTGTTCCAGGGTCTGGGAGTGACCTCAAATTTTCACACTCTGCTCTAGATGGGGAAAAATGTCTATAACTTATTGCTCAGGTCAACTCCTGTGCTATTCATGGGTAAGGGCCCACTACAACCCTCTTCTGCACCAGTCTGTGGAGGATATAAGCTATCTCCTCCTTCCCATGCTGAGGCTTGACCTCCTCTGCCTGAGCTGTCACCTCATGTGGTTTACTTCAGCAAGTTCTTGACTTGATCTTTGGTATGTTATATAGGAAGAAGCCTTCCAAAACAGGGAGGTACCCAGCATGAGAAGCATGTTTTGTCTGTAATCTTGCACACTGAACGACACTTGATTTGGAGAAGCTGAGCCCCGAAGAGATAAAGTTTGAGCATTAGAAAGAAGGACCAAAAAATAGGAATTTGCTTTGCTTCCTCCTGCTTCTCTAATGTCTTCTGCTGACTTCTAACTCCTTTCTCTTGAGGATCCAGAGCCTCCAAGGAAACACCGTGGTGAAGACACAGCTAACTCACATCAAGACAACAATGACCTGAAAGTGCTATCACGTTCTTCAACATCAGGCATCCTCCCTGTCAGTGTCTTGTATTTTGAAACACCTTCCAATTTACACATTTTGACTCCCCAGCACAAAATCCCAGGACACTGTCCTCTTGCCTTTATGAACATCTTTGCACCTGTTAAAATTGTTTAGATTTGCCCATTTTTTCTCACAATCCTGTGTGCCCCATGGAACAGGTTCTTCAAAAGGCAGAGAAAAGACCAGGGGCAAACAGCATCCTGCCTTTTATCAAAACCTTTCTTTTATGTCTCGTATATACCTCATGAACAGTGTGAAATGAAACATTCCATCTTACAGTTTGGCTTTAATTTTCATTTAATTTACTTGTGATCCTACAGTTTCTCTTTTATTTCCGGTCCTTATTTCTTGCAGAGCACCCCAAATACATCAGTTTATCAATATGGCCTGCTCACATATCTCACACTCGGATGATCATCTTTGTCCTAAAGAATCTCATGTTCACAGTCTGTTTGTTGTGGTACTAAAAAAACCCTTCTTCATCCTTTCTTTGAGAAATCATCCCTGTTTTCCACCTTCTTCTTAAGAATTAAAGGAAAAAAAAGGAAAAGAAAATACACAAATTCTCCACATGATGTTCTCTTTTTCAACAGTTCATCACTGTGTACCTCATTTGTTATCTTTCTAATGTATTCCTCCAGCAGGATTATGCACCTTCACTAAAGTTTTGACCTGTTACTTTTCCACTGTTTATACAGTTATCATTAAATGTTCCTGTCGTATCTTAACATTGTTGTTTTTTCTCTTCATCTTTCCCAGCAATACATAACCTGCTCTTGCTTCAGTGCATGGGCATTAGCATACATAGCACAGCTTCTGCTGTTGTTCTTATTACCACCATAGGTGGCTGAGGCAAGAAGAGAGAAGCAGCCTTAGGCATTGTAAAAGTACAGACAATCCCTGACCAAAAAAAAAAAAAAAAGGGATGGGGAAAGTTCTAGTCTTGTACAAAATAATTCTGAAATTATTCCTGTAAGTATCCTACTCTTCCTTTTAAATATCCATTTTTACCCATTGGAAAGCTATTACTAAATGCAATGTGTTCAGTCCTCCATTTTTTTGACAGTCTACTATTTTGCATTAGTTCTCCCTTACAAATGTCGTGACGGAAAGCTCTAGACACCTCAATGTGAGAATCCAGGAACTTCGTTTATTGTAGATTGACAGCAGCTTAATATACACTCTATAATAGGTTCATGAATATTACAGAAATTAGGCTCATTACTGGTACTCAGTTAGGTGGTGATATCATCTTAACTGCTTTCCATTGTTTACACAGGTGGCTCGTTAAGTGTCTTTGTTTTGGTAATGCCTAGCTCCTGTTTTTCAGCTCAATTTAGAATACCCAAGGACACTGCCACTTTTTCACCGCCCTGCTATCTCAGACTTTCTCATGGGCCTAGTGAGACTGCATCTTATACTTTAGCAGCTCATCCATAGCCTTAGCCATGTTCATATGTCCTCGCATTTCTAACCAATCCTCTACAATTCCCCTGTTTTTATTTTGGGCCAACAATGCTTTCTTTATCGTAGTATTTACACGTCTAGTAATACAAGAAAAGGCAACACGAGCTATTACTAAGATTACAATAACTGTCAATATCCATCATAGGCCTTCCTTAATATAACTTAGAGCTCATTCAGATATAGAACCAAATATAGATTGAAGCCATGAGTCTATAGGACTAGTTGCTACTGTCACTTTCTTTGTATGATCTGTTAACCATTGCAGTTGTTTATGTATGGAGTTACTGTGATCTGAAAGATTAAAACAGCACATACCGTCAAAGTCCTTACAGCCATGGCTTTGTGCTAACAACAGAAAATCAATAGCAGCTCGATTTTGTAGGACGGCATGACGTAAACTACTAACGTCTTGTGCAAGTTCTGCTATTACTCGGGTGGTGACATTTGATTGTTTTACAGCCCAGCATGCAAGTTTTCGAATGGATGTTAATGCCTGTGCCGTGCCTACACCTGGGACAATAGATCCAAAGACAGTAGCTGTTCTACCCCATAGCTCTACTTTGTCATCACAATCTGAGGAAAGTTGATTTAGGCTCCTCTTTTGTTTGCGTGATGAAGTTAGATTAAAAAGCTGTAAAAAGGATGGGGATAACAGCGTAAATGACCCTATATAGCAGGGTCCTCCGAAGGCACGTACAGGAATGCCAGGCCAAGCTCTGTCACCACAAATAAGAAATACACCTGGTGGTAAGGCACGCGCAGTGTTGTTAACCCAAATACCTGGTGAGGAAAGTTTGACTTCAGCTCCATATGCCCCAAGGCCCTGGTTGTTGGTATTGTTAGTGCCACAATAGTCTCCTACATTTTTATAATTAAACCCTGGGGTACGTGAAGTGACATTAGTCCATCTAGACAAATCGTGGCTTTGATGTGCACTTAACCCAGAATGACATGTTCCCAGCATAAAGCAAGTTTGAGTCCCATTATCACTTGTATTACGTACAGACAATGATCCCATTAAGTCTAACTCTTGGGGACTCTGGGGTAAAGAGGTATTGAGAGCTTTTATAAGGCACGCAGATGTATTAGAGATAATTATTTCATTCCCACACGATGATGAAACCCAACCAGCAAATAGTAAGTTTAACTTATATACCGAGTTAAAAGGCATACCAAATAAGCAAGTATGAAAAGGATCTGAGGCAGATGCCAAGGACAAGCAAAAGGATGATTGTCCTGTTTGATTTGCCCAGGTGACCCATATGTTTTTCCGAGGGTCAATGGTGTGAAGAGCCCCAACATTGGCAATCATACCCGTGAAAAGAAGAAAACCTATTACATAGCTGTACAATGAAATAGACAGAAATCCTAACATCTTTGCTATACTAATACACAAAAACAGTAAATCAAGTCCGGGTACGTAAGTCTTGCAGTTCCTTTGTGTACAGTTACTCAGTTAATTCAGATGCTGTTCCAGTGTCTCCCTCTTCAGCAGGTGCAGGGGAATCAGGTGTTGAAGAGGCTGGAGGTGGTGGTGTAAGGTCAGGTGAGGCTGCAGGCACCGCAGGTGTCTCTCCTCCTCATTCTCCAGGGCTCTCAATCGCTGGCTTGACCCAACGACTGGGAACCCACAGGGTACCTGTAGAAGTAGACACACAGAAGTAGTCTCGGCCTATAAAGATGACTTCTGCTGGACCTTCCCACATCCCAGTTTTAGGATTCCGATAATGAACCTTCATGGGTGGTCCTTTTGACACCTGCTCTTTCTGATTATGTTTGACGATAGGAGGTACTGAATCATCTCCGAAAATACACAAATGGTTAAGGACAAAAAGAGTTTTGCTAACTCTCTCTCGGGCATCTCTGATGTCTTTGTATTTCTCCAGGTAGCTTTTAATTGTTCCATTCATTCGCTCTACTATAGCTTGTCCAGTAGGCGAATGAGCTATGCCCGTAACATGCTTTATGTCCCACTGCTGCAAGAATTGTCCCAGAATCCTGCTAACATAGGCAGGTCCGTTATCTGTTTTTAACGTTTTAGGGACTCTCATGACAGCAAAGCAATCTGTCAGATGACGCTTCACATCTTGGACCTTTTCTCCTGGCTGCAGCGTAGCCCATACGAAGTGACTGTAGGTGTCAATTGACACATGCATGTATTTCAATCGACCGAAAGCAGGAACATGTGTGACATCCATTTGCCACAACTCATTAGCTTTTAGTCCTTTGGGATTAACTCCCACTCCGAGGCCTACTCCTTTATTTTGCTGACTGCAAATAGGGCATGCTTTCACTATTGCTCTGGCATCTTCAACTGACAGTCCATATGAGTGACTGAGACCTTTTGCATTTTGATGATATACAGCATGAGCTTCACGTGCTCTCAGGAAAGGAGATATAGGAGCTTCTGTCACTGTTGACACTAGACGATCTGCTCTAGCATTTCCTTCTCCCAGCCCTATATTCCATTGATGACTCCTGATATGCAACACAGCATATCTGGCTGACCGGTAAGCAATTGCTTTGTGAAGCTGCTGTAATAGTTGCATGAGTCTGGCATTCTTAACTTCTCTAATGCTGGCATCTTCGATTCGACTAGCCACTCCTGCAACATACATCGAGTCTGTAACCACATTAAGTGTTTGATCTAGCCAGTGAGATAATGCCCACACAACAGCTGCAAGCTCTAATGTTTGTAAAGAGTCCTTTAAGTGAGCGTTTAAGAAGTGTTGATGCCATCGCCCTTCGTGCCTCCAGGTGGCTACGGCATGCTGCGATCTTTTTCCAGCGTCAGTGAATACGGTGATTGCATTCTGAAGTGGTGTTGCAGATCGCTTTGGAACTTGCAGCCACGCCTGGTTAGTCATCCAGGCTAGCGTCGGTGACTGCAAAGGACGGATGTTAATGATGGCATCTGACACGAGTAGTGCTCCTTGCAGCTCAGGAGAATGGACTAAATACCAATCCAAGTCCTCCTGTCTTATTGGCACTTGTATCTCATGTGGTTCTGACCCGGTCGCTTGCACAATCCGGTTTCTGCCTTTTTTAATGAGCTCTGATAAAGTCCGAATCCTTTCTTGGACTGTTCTGCGTGGTTGCAAAGACGTTGTCAGCCATTGTAACACAATTTGTTGCCCTTTAATTGATGTTGCAAGCCGCTTTTGATTGTCCCCCGTTTTTATTTTTTGCTGCGTGAGGGCTCCCATAAAATGCTTTTCTCCTGCCAAGATAGTAAGATTGACAGGTACACCCTCTATCCGTCGATGTGTGACATGATCAACAATACTGACCGTAATCTGATGTAAGAGGTTTCGCTGTTCCGGGGTGACAGTTACTGCTGTTGAAGGGTCTGTACCCTTTAATAG
>NW_021940822.1:1647690-1853317 GCF_001715985.3 Manacus vitellinus
AGGGCAGTGATATTCGCTACCAATCCACCCCCTTCTGCCGGAGCATAAACTACCGGAAAGGCATTAGTTAAAGTTTCTGCCACTTCTTTATCTCCCGCTTGCAAAGCATCTGCGGCAATGCCTTGCCAGAGCTTTCGCCGCTCTGCCGCGACAGTACTCGATATATCGGGTGAGGGGAATGACGCCGTCCCGGTAGACAAGGTCTGCTGGGACTCAGGGGACGGGCTAGGGAACTCTAGGGAAGGGGCAGTGGGAGTAATAAGAGCTTGCTCTTGGGGTTCAGGTGGGATATGTACAACATTAGTCGAGGGAGGCAGCGGGCACGGAGACTCAGCCGCGAAAGGATTGCCGATGTCTCCCAAACGCTGCGCAGCGGCTCGAGCAGCCTGCTGCTCGGCTTTATGTTGTTGAAAAGCATTAGAAACAGCCTGCCACTGCTTGCCTAACTTTTTAGCTACTTTATCATCATTCAATAAATCTTCTCACAACTCATCTCCGTACCGTTTCCATTCACCTTCATCAAAGACTGTATTGGGGTCCACAAAACACCCTTTCGCAAACCCCACCTTAAGCAATTCCAGTAAATCTTTTTTTAAATCTAACCCTTTAACTCCCCGCTTTCCCAGAAAGCATTGGAGCAATGATAGTGCCGCCTGTCTCTCCATTACCTAAAAAACGTGTTACCATGCTTTGTGCAGCCCTTTCTACGAGACTTTGCGGCTTTGTCGGCGGGCCTCCTTCTTCAGGAGTCTTCCCGGGCGCCAGGTCCAACTATTTCGTTGCTGGGAACGCGGAACTTAACTCTTTCGCCGTCCAAAATCCCCGAAAGGGAGGTGTCCGGCGGTGGCAAGTTGAGCTCTTTTTCGTCCAACCCTTTCGCCTTCTTGTGCTGCACGGCAAGACCGACTGAAACTCCTACGTCCGACCGCGGCTGTGAGAAACTGACTTGGCTCTCGGGAGTCCGACTTGACTCTGACCCAGGAGATCCGACTTGATCCCCTAGGGACCCCCTCTGGTCCCTGTTCGGGCGCCAAAATAAAATGTCGCGACGGAAAGCTCTAGACACCTCAATGTGAGAATCCAGGAACTTCGTTTATTGTAGATTGACAGCAGCTTAATATACACTCTATAATAGGTTCATGAATATTACAGAAATTAGGCACATTACTGGTACTCAGTTAGGTGGTGATATCATCTTAACTGCTTTCCATTGTTTACACAGGTGGCTCGTTAAGTGTCTTTGTTTTGGTAATGCCTAGCTCCTGTTTTTCAGCTCAATTTAGAATACCCAAGGACGCTGCCGCTTTTTCACGGCCCTGCTATCTCAGACTTTCTCATGGGCCTAGTGAGACTGCATCTTATACTTTAGCAGCTCATCCATAGCCTTAGCCATGTTCATATATCCTCACATTTCTAACCAATCCTCTACACCTTACCACCTCCCTTTCTAGCTAGTTTTAGCAACAACATTGGAGCTATAGCAGGCGATCTCTCTAAGACTTCACTTGCCACAGGTTTCCTATGTGCTTTGATACATGGAATCCAGCCATGTATTCAGTGCTGCAATAACTACAGGTTCACAGGTTTTTGAGACACCTAGCCTTCATTTCATAGTTTTACATTTGTCTGTCCCCCTTGTCCACCTCTCTTGGCAGAAAAAAACCCTGCTGGATTGGCTTGTTTTATCAATGTTTTGGTCCTGAGATCGGATCTTTACATTGGAAATGCATTTGTTCCCAGACAGCCACCACTGCCCGGTGCTGTTTAGTAAATCAGCAGATTGAACTCATGCACTCAACCCACTTTCTGCAGAGACACATAGCACTGAGCCCCAGTGAGCAGAGTATAATTTGCCTTTTCGGATAGTACCAGCACTCTTCTGCATAGTTCATCAAAGGCAGTGGCTGAAATATAGAAACAGCTTGTAAACAATCATCCTGTGCTCATTAATAATGATTGATTGCATTGTTTTCTTTCTCCTTAATTCATTTGGGAGTTCGTCTATATTGAGCTATTCTACAGAAGTGTGGATTCACCACTGTGGCATAGAGAAGCAAGATTTGGGGCCTCGGATGATAATGTAATACTGGGCTGGTACCCAGGACAGATGGGAAAGCAACATCAACAGTCCTCCAGTGTAAGCAATAAAACATGAAATACAATGGAGCATAGCAGCGGGGCTGGAACTACATGGTCTTTAAGGTCCTTTACAACCCAGACCATTTTATGATACTATGGTATCAGTGATTTCCAAGTTAGTGGGCAGCTCCCCGACTCTCGGAGATGCAGCCACCAGACCAGGATCTCCTGGTTCTTCTGACAGCAGGAATTTGGTACCTTCATGTCACCCCCCATCCTAGCTTCATCCACTTTCTGCAACACATCACCCACTTACAGAGCAGACCAAGGAAGTCTTTACATGGTAGGAGCAGAAGGAGAAGAGTCACACAGCTACAGACAGCTTGGAGGGAAGCTAAATACCATCTCATCCTAACAGGAGAGCTAGAGACCTGTATGGACAGTACGCAAGGCATGCTTGGGCCACTGGTGAGTTGACATTGGATATTAGGGGGAAAAAATCACTGTAAGGGTTGTCAAGCATTGGAACAGGCTTCACAGAGATGTGGTTGACTCATTGTCCTTGGAGGTATTTAAAAGATGTGTAGATATGGTGCTTAGGGACATGATTTAATGGTGGACTTTGCACTGTTGGCTTTACGGTTAGACTTGATGATCTTAAGAGTCTTTTCCCTCCTGAACAATTCTATGATTCTGTAATTCTGTGACAGTGGACATTCAGGAAGGTTCTCAGTCTGTTCTGCCCTCTGGTGTTGATTCTGGGAGGTTATTGCAGCAATGCTGTTGTTTATTTTCTTTGAATAGGGATTGAAGAAAAGGAGGACACGAGGGTGAGGGAACTTCAGGATGTGGAATTTTCAAAGCCTGTCCCTGGTTCGGGAGGTATTCTCTGGCCAAGACAGCACTCTTCGCTTCTGTGGAATGGCAATAATATTTGTGGCTGGTAGTGGAACCCTTAATTGATTAATATATGGAAGACACTATATTAATACAATGTTATTTTCCCTGGAAAAAAAGGCAGGCTAAAAATAGTGTAGTACATTTTGACAGAGCGTTTCTTATTTTCTTTTTATGTTCAGTTCCTTTGAGTCTGTCTTTTTCTTGTTAGGAAGGCTTAATTAACATTTTAATTTTCATTTCATTACCGGAACCAGGTTTTGGTACTCTCTAGGCAGCCACTAATCATTTAGTCCCCAAAATGAGATGAAGGCTTCTTGGTGCAAGGAGCATTACAGATATAGAGGGAGCAGACCTTGCTCTAACTGGAGGCAGTGGAGGGAAACTGACCTGCCTGTAGTCAGACTGGATATAGGTCTACAGGTGTCCAGTTTCTTACCTCTATCACAGTATGTATGCCTCTCTGGTGAATAGGAGGCACAAATGTAGATGCAGACACACTCTCACTTGGGACTGGCATGGAAACAGCTAAAAGATCCCAGCCAAAAGCTCTCTGTACTATAATTAGAACAAGGCTGTCTTGAAAACTTTTCTTGTCTGTGGCAAGGCAGAGCTCTAAGATCCAACTATAAAGAAAAGCAAAGGCTTTCTGAGATAGCTTTCCCAGCTCTTTAATGCCGTCAGTTTGGACCAAAGCTCTTAAACTCTTTTGGCTTTGAAACAACCCTGGGGCTGAAAAAGTGTGCTTAGCTCTGTGCCCCCAAGTCACTTGATGCCCAGCTCAACAGGCTCCCATATTAGCGTGCCTCATGGAGAGTCTATATGGAGGCAGGGAAGGAGCTGATTAAGGAAAACCAACCTCCAGGTGCTCCTCCATGAAACAAGGGAACAACTAGCTGTAGTGAGTCAATGGAAAACAACAAGATCTGTACTCTGCCTCCCATAGTTGTTTTTTTCCCAAATTATATAATTTTATATAAAACCATATAAAATAAATTTTATATAATTTATATAAATTTTGTGTAAATTCACTTAATACTATTTTATAATGTTATATTAATTTTATATAAAGCATTTCTGAAGGTCTATGAAGGTTGCAGTGGGAGAGGAGGTATTTAGGGAAGAGGGCTGAAGAAGGAGACAAAAAAAAAATTAACATGAGGAAGAGGAAGAACAGAAAGAGGAACAGAAAGAGCAGGAGGAATACCTCCTTCTCTTGCCAGCCTGGTTTTCATGTTCCTTCTCACAAGATAGGCTGCAGGTATGGGGTACACCTAGTACCTCGTTAACACTGCCTCTGTAACTAGCAGGCTCAAACATGAGGTAATAAGCTTGAAATTTAGGATGCTGAACATTGTGGCCTGGGTCCCCTCCTCTGGCTGAGGAGGCAGGTCCAGCATGATGAGGTGGAGTTATCTGTTAAATCTAAATAAATAAGGCTAGGAGGGCGGTTCAAGCACTATACACTAGTCATCAGCATTAACACTTCCCCTTGTCATGGCTTTAACATAGTCCCAAGTGGCAACATGAGGGAGGAAAAGATAATTTAGCAGGGAAAAGGCAGTGCCATTTACTCTTTGGGCATGGCCCCTGCTTATTTGCAGGGAGAACATAGCCCTAGGGGCTGCCAGGAGCATAAAGATGGTAAGACTCAGTCTTCATTTCAGCATTTGAGACAACCTGTCCCAAATTTATTACAGCAAGTACCTCCTGACTTGGAAGTACCAAACAGCTTTGGGCAAGACCTGAGATAAAGGAGGTTTGGGGGTGTGAGAATTCTTCCCTTCATTTTCTTCTCAACAGTGTCAGCAATGAAAGATGCTAGCACTTGGATGAATGACCTGTCTTCATCTGACAGGCAACTGCATGAAAGTTTTAACAATACCATTAACAGTTATGCATGGGCTAACTTACATGGGAACCTCCTGTAGGAGGCGTGTCCAAGGCACAAGGGACGTGCTGGGCCAGAGAAGCCCAAAGGAGCGTGCATCTAAATGGATAACCCTACTGGTTAAGAAAGTCACATGATATCAGGGTATAAAGGGAAGCGCCAAATTTGAAATAAACCTCTTTGTTTCACCACCTCACGAGGAGTGTGTATTTTCCTTATTATATAAGGACACGTGCCCCTACATATGACGCACCCAAACTTGGGACTTTGAACCTATATTAGGTCAGTTTAGGATATCCTGAATCAGGCAAAGACTCGGTAATTCTGGTATCGTCTCAATTGTTTCGAGATGGGAATTTTCACCAAAAAAACCATTGACGTCAGTAAATCATTGTCTCAGTGACACCTGAGAAACGGAAAGTTAAGATATTGAGCTCAAAAATATTAGGGAAAGAGCACAGGAAAAAAGAAGAAAGAACAAAGAAGAAAAGAAAAAGCCAACAGGTCGAGGCAGCCGGAGAGAGCGGAGCGGGGTCCAACATAAACCGGAGCGGTGAGTCACACTGAGAGGCAGCGCCAACATTCCACGTGGCAAGGACTTTTCCCTAAGCGGTGCTGTGTCCGCAGCTCGGAGACCCAGGCAGTGGAGCACCTTAAAACCGTCGGGGAAGCCCCGCTACCCACTGCTTGCCACGGCTTGGCCGTGTGCGTAAAAGCGGCTCCACCACTGCCACCTTCTAACATCCTCAGCGCCACCGCCAGACCCCACGAAGCCCGCATCGGTTTTCTGCCCTAGCAGAAGCTGCTGCCCAAGCTCACCGCCACGCCTGCCGCCCCTGCCGGCCCCACGCCACGCTTAAAAGCCACGTGAGACCCACCGAAGCCACGGCGCAACCCTGCCAAGCACACCCCCCCCCACGTTCAAAACTGCGTGGGACCTACTGAAGCCAAGCCGAATGCGCGCGCACACCACAGGCTCGCCCGGCCACAGCCACCGGGAACCCCGCACCGAACCCAGCGAACCGCGTCGGAGCCCCGGAGCCACCGCCCTGCCGCGCCGGAAGCCGCAACGCCGGCGTACTGAGTGCGCCGCTGCCGTTATCGCGCTTCAAGACAAGCCCGCGCACACACCGATTGCCTTGCCAAGCCCCCAAGCCGCCGCTTCTGCAGCCAGCCCCACGCCCATCGCTACAGCTGCCCCGTGCCTGCCGCTGCCCTGCACCGCCGCTTACCGCCTGCACCGGGACACCAGCCGCCGCCGCCAGGACGCCACAACCCAGCCGACAGAGAGCCAACACAAATCAGCAAACCGACAGACCCTCTTCAGCAGCACACGCTAGCAGCGCCGAGGCTTAAAGGTAACATGGGAAACTTCTTTCCCACCGAGGTCTCACAGGACACAGATGCACTAGCTACACTGCTGAAGCCTTATTATGTACAGGTTACAAGGGCTGAATTAACAGAGTTGGTGCGGTTCGTTAAGGCAGCCGTACCAGAACTGCCTCTGGTTGAAGCCCTCAACATTCACATCTGGGACAAAATAGGAAATCTTATCAAACTCAAGGCTCAGGGAGGAGACTCCCAAGCAAACAATGCTTACCCAGCCTGGCAAGCTATAATGACTGCATTAAGCAGAGCCCACCAAAGAACGACAAACACACACACCCCCACTCATGCTGCGAGCAGCAGCCCAACTCTTACGCGCCACAGTTTAAACACACAAAGCTCGGTGGGAGGAGGGGGTGGAGCCGTTCACAATTCCACTTCGGGGAAGGGAACCGGGAGCCCTAGGGACACGGGTCGGCGGGAAGGAGCGGGGCCCCAGATGCGAGGTCCCAGTCCGTGGGACAGCCTCAGGGGGTTCTGTGATGGCGATGGGGGGGCTAGCCCAGCTTACTTGCCAACCCATTCTGCGGATGAACGCCGAGCACGCGCCCAGGGGCGGGCACCGCCATCTCGCCCACCACGCAGAACGGACAGCAACCCGTCCTTCCCTGCCCCCGCGCCGTACTCCCCACCCACCACCACTACCCACCCACAGCCAGCCACTTTCGCCAAAGCTGCAGGGGGGGAGGATGGGAGGAATGGGGGGAGGAGGAACAGGAGCAGGGGGATTTCAGGATAGCTCTGCCGGGAGGGGAGGAAGCAACATACCGAGAGGGTTCGATTGATAGATGGGCTTTGTGCAGAGAGGAGGCATTGCGAATTGGGGACTTAAAAGTTATACAAGCATGTCCAGTAATTATCGGGCCATGTCAAAGCCGCAGGTTTCAACCATTGCCACATGAACTAACCAAAGAACTGAGACAGCTGATAAGAGAAACTGGTGTATCTTCCCCTAACACACTTGCATTTTTAGAAACACTGAGTTCCACATATATTTTCATGCCACATGATTGGAGAAGCCTATTAAAAATAAGCCTCACTAACACACAGTATAATGTATGGATGAACGATTTTAGAGAAATCTGTTCCGCTTATGCTAATGACCCACAAGCAGGGGTATCAGCACACCAGCTCACAGGGGATGGAAACTACCGTTCCATAGATGCACAGACCGGGTACAATACAGAAATACATGAAGTCATAGCAAAACATACCATGCGGACAATGAGAAAACTACCCACATCAGACAAAGACACAAACTTGTCATTTACAAAAATAATACAGGGCCCAACAGAACCTTACACACAATTCCTAGATCGGCTGCAATCTGCCCTAGATAGGCAGATTGAAAATGAGGAAGCCAGGGAAATACTTAGCAGAAGACTGGCTTTCGAAAACGCTAAGGTTGATTGTAAAAGAGTTCTGCAAACCCTTCCTAAAAGGGAAACTTGGAGCATCTCAGAATTAGTTCATGCCTGCCAAGGGGTTGGTTCCTTGACACACCAAACTGATTTAGTGGCAGTAGCACTGAGTGCTCAGTTAAGGACACAGCAGGGGGCCAGACCCAGAAATGGTTGCTACATTTGTGGGGCCCCCGACCACTTCCAAAGGGACTGCCCTCAGAAACCTCTAGTAGTGGCACCTCGAAAGCAACCCAAAGTAAGGAGGGTGCCAGAAAACTGGAGGAGGGGGCGCTGTCGCACGCCCCGATACAGCAAACACATGTGACACAGGGGAACAGGCTGGCAATTTGTGCCCCCCACTTCAGCCAGCAATCTGTGCCCCTAGACCCCAGCAAGTGCTCTGTGCCCCGCCACCCCAGCCAGCCCTGGGCTGGACTTATCCAACAGGGACACAGTCTTCATAACTTCCACTGAAGTAGTGCTAATCCCGACTGGACATTGGGGTCTCCTTGGTCCAGGGGTACACGCACTGCTGATTGGAAGATCCTCCACCACCAGAATGGGTTTGTTTGTGCTGCCGGGTGCAATAGATTCCGATTCTCATAGTGAGATTCTAATAATGGCATGGACCCCTTCACCCCCCTGTTTCATCCCAAAAGGACAGAAGATTGCTCAATTAATCCCCTTTTACAGTGTGTTGCCTGCAGGGGAGGGGGGGAGGGAGCGGGGTTCAGGGGCCTTTGGCAGCACGGGACAACCACAGGTTTACTGGGCAGCAACCATCACAGCCACACAGCCGCTCATGACATGCCAGATTAATGGGCACCGATTTACAGGCCTTGTGGATTCTGGGGCTGATGTTTCCATAATAAAAGACTCTGAATGGCCACTTCACTGGCCTACTGTTTGCCCAGCTGCAACCATTCAGGGGGTGGGAGGTACACAAAGGCCCAGACAGAGTGTTCAAGTACTCACTGTCTTGGGACCAGAGGGACAATTAGCAAAGGTAGCTCCGTTCATAGCTCCAGTCCCTTGTTCCTTGTGGGGACGAGACAGTACTTTCACAATTTGGCACAGTCATGCAAATGCGTCCTGCAAGCAGCCAGGTTTTTCAATAGGGGCCATTGGTCAGCCGTTCCAAGCACCCATTAAGCTAGTCTGGAAAAGTGACCAGCCGGTCTGGGTAGATCAATGACCCAGGAAAAGGAACAGCTTGAACATTTAAAAATGCTTGTAAAGGAACAATTAGAAGCAGGACACATTGTGCCAACAAACAGTCCCTGGAACACTCCTGTATCTTGCATTCCCAAAAAAAACTGGGAAATGGAGGATGCTTCAGGATCTCAGAGCAGTAAACGCAGTAATTGAGTCTATGGGGGCACTGCAACCAGGGTTACCCTCACCTGCTATGCTCCCAGCGAACTGGCCACTAACAATAATTGATTTAAAGGACTGGTTTTTTACCATCTCTCTGCACCCCGAGGATGCCCCGAGATTTGCATTTTCCATCCTGGCATTAAACAACTCACAGCCTATGCAAAGGTGTCACTGGGTTGTCCTCCCTCAGGGGATGAAAAACAGTCCTACCATATGTCAAACAGTAGTTGCAAATGCTATTCAACCCATCAGAAAACGTTTTCCCTCTGCAATAATTTACCAATACATGGATGATATTTTAATAAGCATGGCCACAGAAAATGAACTGCAAATTGTTGTCACTGCCTTGACTGATGCTGTCCAAGAAGCAGGCTTGCAGGTTGCAGCAGAAAAAATCCAGCGATCGCAGCCCTGGAGCTATCTTGGATGGAGAATCATGCAACAACAGATTTCCCCACAGCCGCTGCAGCTCGAGGTAAAAGACACTTTAACCTTACATGAGTTGCAAAAACTCCTGGGAGCTATTAATTGGTTAAGACCTATTCTAGGCTTAACCACAGAGGAGCTACACCCTCTCTTTGTGTTACTTAAGGGGGACTCTGATCTAACGTCTAATAGGGCCTTGACAGCAGAGGCCAAACAGGCGTTGAACATTTGTGCCAAGGTGATAGAATGTAGGCAGAGCAGGAGGAGAGATCCTGAACTGCAAATCTGCCTGTCCTTAGTTCCCAGCAGGTACCAACCATTTGCAGTCTTGTTTCAGTGGGACCAGACTGAAAAGGACCCACTGCTGGTTCTAGAATGGCTATTTCTGCCCCATACTCCACCTAAAACTGTATGGACAGCTAATGAAATGTTTGCTAAGCTTGTTATTAAAGGCAGAGGACGACTATAGGAACTAGATGGAAAAGATCCAGCGGTTATCTACATTCCAGCCACAAAGGACAATTTAGCTTGGATGCTGGCTGAGGACGCCAAGTTCCAAGCTGCCTTATCAGGTTTTGATGGTGACATTTCAGTTAATCTCCCTAAGCACAAACTTTGGGCAGAAATCAGTAATTTGCCTTTAAGAGCCATGACTAGATGCAGAAGTGAGCCAGTAAAAGGCCTCACAGTTTTTACAGATGCATCTGGGCGATCACAAAAGGCTGCAGTGACTTGGGTAAATCCTGATACAGGACAATGGGAACAAGAAATACAAACCATGAACGAATGCTCTGTGCAGGTTCTGGAACTGGCTGCCATTTGTATTGCCTTGGAAAAGTTTTCTGAACAACCTGTTAGTATTGTCACTGATTCTTGTTATGCTGCAGGGTTAGTTTCATGTCTGGAATGTTCATTTCTTCGGGATGTTTCTAACCCTCATTTGTTGTTTGAAATGCGTTTTATTTGGTCTCTTGTCAATCACAGAAGGTTTGATTTTTACGTAATGCACATCAGATCTCACACTGACATGCCAGGGCCAATAGCTGAAGGGAACCGGGAAGCTGACAAAGCAGCAATGTTCAACACAGTACCCAGGACCCTTGAGCAAGCAAAATTGTCCCATTCATTTTTTCACCAGAATGCACACTCTCTAAAGAGACAATTCAAAATTACAATTAATCAGGCTCGAGATATCATATTGACTTGTCCAGACTGTCAAAAAATCACCCCCATGCCATCTCAGGAAGGCGTTAACCCCAGAGGGTTAATATCCAATGAGATTTGGCAAACAGATGTCACACGCATTCCGGAATTTGGCCCCTTGAAATATGTACATGTAACTGTAGACACACACTCACAGTACATCACTGCTACAGCACACACAGGTGAGAAAGCCAAGGATGTAATAAGACACTGGCTAAGCTGTTTTGCTACCCTTGGCACTCCAAAACAGATTAAAACCGATAACGGACCGGCATACGTCTCTGAAAAGGTAAGGAATTTCCTATCAGAATGGGGAATTTCACATATTACAGGGATCCCACACTGACCTACCAGACAAGCAATTGTAGAAAGGGCACACCGCACACTGAAAGAAACGTTAGTAAAACAAAGAGGGGGGGAGAAGCTATATAGTCCGCAAGAACGTTTGTGGAAAGCCACATATGTGATCAATTTTTTAAATTGTGACAGTGCTGAAAGAAGCAGATATGAGAAGCAGCACAAATCTCAGGCGTTTGCCTCTCCCAGGCCACTAGTCATGGTAAAAGATTTGATCTCGGGACAATGGACAGGACCTTTAGATCTTATGACTTGGGGGAGAGGTTACGCTTGTGTGGCAACAGGAAAAGAATTGAAGTGGATTCCCTCCAGGTGTGTAAAGCCCTACTTAGATACACAATCACAGCTGCAAGAACCAGATAACACAGGAGTTTAAACAGAGTTATGTTATGTTTCAGTTTATATTAATGACCAATGTGGTAACAAGCAATCTACAAATATCGTTGTGTGTATGTATGTGCGTGAATGATGATGGCCGTCAGAGTGTGAGATGAGTGAATGAATAAAAGAATTGTATGACTGGACAAATATAAAAACACAGAACACCTCACAAAACCACATTACCTACACCACAAGGTCACTTTAAAAGAATTGAGTTTTTGCTGTGTTTACCCTGTTTCTTAATAAAGTTTGAAATCCCCAGTTATTATTAAAAAACCCTCAGGTTAATAAAGGTTATAGTTTACACACAGTTCGGCTAAAGGCCCTAAGTTAATAAAGTAATTATCCAAGTTGCACTACCCTATAGGAATATAAGAAGGTTTTAAAAAGGTTTACATTAGAGTTAAGAAACTGAGCAAAGCAATGTGCTGGGTCGCTGCGAAGCTTGGTAGTTTACAATGTTCTGGTTGTTTGCACTGTTTTTTGCACTGTTTTTTGTGACTTCTTTAGATAATTAAGAGAGGGGATATGTGGGAGGCATGTCTGAAGGCACGAGGGATGTGCCAGGGCAGTTAGGCCCAAGAGAACATGCGCGGTCACATATAACTCTATTGGCTGAAGAAGTCACATGGTATACCGGGATATAAGGAGCGGGAATTTTGAAATAAACTCTCTTTGATTACACCACCATGAGGAGCAGATCATTCCTTTTTACACAAGGGCCTCGCCGTTACAGGTAGCAACTTCATGGAAATCTCTCTGGCTTGTCAATTGATATCCTTTAGTAGAGATCTCTCCAAGGTAGAGCAATGAAAGGTGGTACAAGGCACAGCCCAAAAGCATCCTGCAAAACACCTGAGGAAAGATCTTGAGAGAAAAGAATTTCATGCAGTGAGACAGAGATACTCAGATAAGGCACTGCAAGGACAGCATGGCTTGGCATTAAGCTTCAGGCCCACAGATCAAGGCAGACCTCTGTGCTTGTCAGCAGTTTAATAAGGGCTGATGGTTTTACCTAACTTCCTTGTTTGGAGCCTTTCTTTCTGGTTCTCTCTGTAAAAGAAATAAGAAAACCCCACTGCCAACCCACACTTCCCTCCCTCAGTTATAAATACTTCATATGGGTTATTTTCTGTTTTAACATTGTACCATTTTTGCCCGTAACTTGCAGAAAGTGAGTCACTCAGAGCAAGCTGGAGACAGGCCAAGGGCAGTCTAGGGAATGCTATATTCCCCTGCTGTGACAGATCCCTTAGACTGTGCCACTGAAGGGTGAGCACTTCTCTTGGCTCTCGTGTGAGGCCATATGGTGGGAAGTAGGTGAAGAAGAGAAGTCATCCAAAGAGAAGTCCTCTTCTGTTGTGTGTGCTCAGGTGGTAATTCCTGTACACCCTGCATCTTTTCTCCACTCCCAAAATGAACCAGCGCGGCAGGACTTGGCTGCAAGGATGGTCTAGATGAGAGAATGAGTCCTCCCATTAGAAGTTTGGTTTGAACAGTCTCTGGGGACAAAAGGGGCAGGGAAATGCCTGAAGGCTTGGGGTTATATGGCCACGAGTTTCTACTTGTTTATATCTGCAGACCAGGAGAAATAAACTCCCTAACCTCTGGAGCAAAAGAGAGCTGCTACATTTTGCAGGAGAGGCTGGGTTTAGTGCTACAAGGAGAGAGAGGCAGGCCATGCATCTCTATAGTCCTGCTTTATTGTCAGTCATCCACAGCAGGACGCAGTGACGGATAAGGCAGGGCAGCACATCTGCTGTGCTGGAAGCGTTTTATTCTCGCCATGTGCTAGGTCACTGTGTGAGCCTGGGCAGGATTGAGCCCTGACATCTGCGCTGCTGTGGTGAGAGTAGCTGTGCTCTGAGAATCATAGAATCATAGAATCATAGAATAGATTGGGTTGGAAAAGACCTCCAAGATCATCAAGTCCAACCCCTGAACCATCTCCAATTACTATATTGTGGCACTAAGGGCCACGTCCAATCTCTTTTTAAAAACCTCCAGGGATGGTGAATCCACCACCTCTCTGGGTAGGCCGTTCCAATGCCTGATAACCCTCTCTGTAAAGAATTTCTTCCTAACATCTAACCTAAACCTCCCCTGGCAGAACTTGAACCCATGTCCCCTTGTCCTATTGTTGGTTGCCTGGGAGAAGAGACCAACCCCTGCCTGGCTATAACCTCCCTTCAGGTAGTTGAAGAGAGTGATGAGGTCGCCTCTAAGCCTTCTCTTTTCCAGACTAAACAACCCCAGCTCCCTCAGCCTCTCCTCATAGGACTTGTGCTCAAGTCCCTTCCCCAGCCTCGTTGCTCTTCTCTGGACCCGCTCCAGCACCTCAATATCCTTCCTGAACTGAGGGACCCAGAGCTGAACACAATACTCAAGGTGTGGTCTCACCAATGCAGAGTACAGGGGAAGAATCACTTCCCTGCTCCTGCTGGCCACATTGTTCCTGATGCAGGCCAGGATGCCATTGGCCTTCTTGGCCACCTGGGCACACTGTTGGCTCATGTTCAGCCTCCTGTCGATCAGCACCCCCAAGTCCCTTTCCGCCTGGCTGCTCTCCAGTCACTCTGTCCCCAGCCTGTAGCGCTGCAGGGGATTGTTGTCACCAAAGTACAGGACCCGGCACTTGGCCTCGTTGAACTTCATTCCATTGGTGTCAGCCCATCTCTCCAGTCTATCCAGATCCCTCTGCAGAGCCCTCCTGCCTTCCGGCAGGTTGACACTCCCCCCCGACTTAGTGTCATCTGCAAATTTGCTGCTGATGGACTCAATCCCCTCATCTAAATCATTGATAAAGATGTTAAAAAGGACTGGGCCCAGCACTGACCCCTGGGGAACACCACTGGTGACCGACCGCCAACTGGATGCAGCTCCATTCACCAGCACTCTCTGGGCCCGGCCCTCAAGCCAGTTCCTAACCCAGCACAGAGTGCCCCTGTCCAAGCCATGGGTTGTCAGCTTTTCCAGGAGAAGATGCTGGAGGCATGATTTGTCCAGAAAGGTAATATTTTTTATGGGAGCAATTTACAGAGGTGGATAAAAGGGACAAGCTTTAGAGTTCCCAGGTCCTTCTTTATGTCTGAAATAGGATCCCCAAGAGACAAGCCAGGGAACTGAAATTCATAACCCTGGACACTAAACAACATGGTTTGATAGAGATATTGTTTTTACAGCATTTTATGTTTCTGATCCCCTCCTCTCAGCTTTCAGTTTCTTGTTAAACCAGCAATAAATTACCTGCTGCTCTCATTTTTTCTCTCCCTCTCTTTCCCAGAGGACTGAATGACTTTTTTATTTGTCCTCATGTTAAAAAGGTCCCTCCTACACTTACTGGGTACCAAATACCTTTTCTCACCTAAGATGTCACCAAGTTAATGAATGCATGTGCACAGGGTCTTGTTTCCAAACTTGGGCACTTCGAACCACAAATTTTAACAACCACTGTTGGATCCATCCCGCTATCACTTCAGGGGCTTAGTCACTTGGCACAGGCAAATGAAGTACAGATCATCCCTCAGATCTTCCCACAGATGAGCCTGGGAATGGCAGAAGGAGACTCGGGTTTCATCCAGTCCCCAGCCTGTCTGAAAGGACAGGCTTCTCTTTGTTAGGCATCTAGAGTTTAAACAGTGTAAAACTGGACCTCATAGGGCTACTACATAGGCAAGTGAATGCTAGGGGATTGTTAAAGAACAGCAACAGTGTTTTTTCCTAGCCTCAAGCCCTAGACAGCAGCATGTCCAGCCCAGCTGGGCATCCCAGGATGCCTCCTGCTTTTTGTGAGGATACAACTTTCGCAAGATATGACAGCAGAACATGACCTGGCATTTGCAAATAGGGGGGCAAATAGGGGCTGGGCAGCCCTAACATTGCTACATTTCATGATTCCTATATGAGCCCATGAGCACCACCCAGTACATCTTCATGAGGGTCACAAGATAACTTCAGCCAAATAAGGGGCATGCCTCTGAGTCTTCTTGGCCCTGGTAATACCTGTTTTGCCAAATATGGTGAATGTAAGCTGAAGGGAAATAGAGGAAGTTTGAGAAAGCATTTTTGTGATGTGATTTTTGCATCAATGTTAAAACAGTAGAGGTGATTGTTCTGTAAAGAAAGACCTCTGGAGGAACAACACATCACAGCTTCAAGAAGTCTCTGTGAGTCAGTCCACTTCTCTTCCCATCCCTCTTACTCCTTGCTCTGCACAGCTTCTGCTTTCAGCCAGTTCTGGAATGCCTTTACAAATGTGTTTCAGGGACATGGCAGCCACAACTGTTGTTTTGGACAAGTGTCAGTTGTTTTGGACAAGCTCAATAAGCTGCCAAGGGATGGCAGTTGGAGGTGATGATATTTAGTGTGAATTTGGTGAAAAGATTAAGCAAGAAAGTGGGGAAAGAAATAGGACAGCCAGAACTATTAATTTGAATGCTTCTTTTAAGAGAGCGTTTGGGTTTTTTTTGTCCCTTCAAAATAACCTTTTAGGGATAAATTTAACTGTGTTTAAAATAAATAAAGAGGCCTTGAAGTAAAGAGTCACCATCTCATTTCAGTTAAATCAAATATCTCTGCTCACTGAAAATATTTAAGGGAGCCTGAAGTTTCATTTCAGACAACTTAAAAGTATTTCTACAATTATTATGTTGTTTTAGCAACTGAACTGAAAAATTATTTATTTGCACAGCTCTAATTAAGGCAGAAAGAAACTTATTTAAATGCGTTGATTAATAATGCCTCTATTTCCAGCTGAACAGAAGTGGGAATTCCAAGTCAAACAAAAGTATTGCTTCCCTTTTCTTCACTACTTTGGCTCTGAATATGCATATATTCCCTTCCGCTAGGGTAAGTGCTGGGGTCTGCTTCAAAACTGAAGTGTCATTTACTTTTTGTCTTTCCCATGCCTATTGTGGCAGGGGCTGAAGTAGTTTGTTTCCAGGTCTCAGTGGCATATTAATGCTAAAAAAAAATGCATCTCTTTTTTATGTTCACCCTATTGTTTTCCACACTTCTCTTCTAAATGTTTCACTAGCGATGTACTATCTGGGGGTCTGGAACAAGGGAGAGGGAAATAAAAGAAAGGTGCAAATTTGAATGCTGATATAATTTCAGCTGAAAATTGCAATGTTTTGGTTAATAACTGAAGTGTTGCTACTTGGAAACATTCCCTGTGCTTCTGCAGGTTCTCTGCTGCACCCTCTTTTCCCCTCTACAGAAGGGGCAGGAAGAAATCTCTCAGAGGAGTACCTGGACCATGGAGTTTTTTGGAAGCTTTTTGGTGGTGGTGGGAGGAATCAAAATGCTAAATTCCCAAAACGTAGAAGGAAGTGCTCTCTCCAGCTGCTGGCACAGCTGGCTGTGCTACCAGTTGTTCTGCCTGCAGGCACTGTGGTTTATCAGGGGAACATACATTCATTTCCCATACATGAGTGCTAAGGCTCTACTTACCTCCTCTGCTTCCTTTAAAACACTTTTCGTATGACAAATGGTCAATCGATAGAGCTATGACTTTCTTTTTTTCTTTTTGCTCAAAACATCAATAGATGTAGCTGTCTGCTGTCAAAGATGTGATTCACTGTGACTCTTACTCAAGCTGAACTGTTCTGAAATAATTTCTATTCTCCTTAAATTGCATTTCAGTTTCCTTAAAAGCAGCTGCTTGATGCTTTAAGGTCAAGCCCAGGGCTTGACCATTTCTCACAATCAGAGTTTTTTCCAATAAGAAAGTGTCTTAAGGCTCTGCACTCCCTTCTGGACCCAATCTCAGTAGTATTCCTGCATTTGCATAATTCCACACCTTTAGGGACTGTATCTGGAAAAGCAGCCTGCTGCCACAGAGAACCAAGAGAAAGCAGAGTTGCCATGGAAAGAAACACATTATTATGGCTTTTGTTTTCAGTATTGACTGGCCAAAACTTTTTTGGCTGACATGAAAGAGTATCACCAGTTCCTTACACACTTCCATGCCTGTGGGACCTTCTGTAGTGGGTTGACCCTGGATGGATGCCAGGTACCCACTAAAGCCACTCTCTCACTCCGCTCTGTAACTGGACAGAGGAGAGAAAATATAATGAAGGGTTCATGAGTTGAGATAAGGACCAAGAGAGATCACTTATTGGGCAAAATATATTCAAAGTGGGGACATTAATTAAATTTATTACTAACATAATCAGAGCAGGAGAATAAGAAGTAAAATAAATCTTAAGAACACCTTCTGCCCCACCCCTTCCTCCTTCAAGTTCTACCTCTTCCTCCCCAGTGATGCAGGGAGATGGAGACTGGGGGGTTACAGCCAGTTGTTGTTTCTACCACAGCTGAGGGAGAGAGGTCCTTCCCCTGCTCCCCACGGGGTCCCTCCCACAGGAGACAGTCCTTCACAAACTTCTCCAATGCGAGTCCATCCCACAGGCAACAGTTTTTCACTAACTGCTGCAGTGTTGGTCATTTTTCCAGGGGGTACAGTCCACGCTGCTCCAGTGTGGGTCCCCCACAGGGCCACAGATCGTACCAGGAAAACCTGCTCCAGCATGGTCTTCTCTTGCCATAGGTCAGCAGGTTCCTGCCAGGACCTGGCAGCTTGGGCTTCCAATGAAGGAGGCCACAGCCTCCTTCAGGAATCCACCTCTTCTGGTGTGGGTCTCCTCCATGGGCTGCAGGTGAATCTCTGTACTCCCATCGTACTCCATGGGCACAGCTGCCTAGCTGCCTCACCATGGTCTTCACCACAGGCTGCAGGGGAACTTCAGCTCTGGTGCTTGGAGCACCTCCTGCCCCTCCTTCTCCACTGACCTTGGTGTCTGCATATTCTCACTTGGCTCTTCTCTAGCTGCAATTTTCATCTGCACAATAACTTTTTTTCCTTCTTAAGTATGTTGTCACAGAGTATGTTGTCATTCCTCATTGGCTCAGCCTTGGTCAGCAGTGGAGCTAGCTGACATTGGCTCCTCCAGACACGGGGGAAGCTTCTGGCAGCTTCTAACTGAAGACACCCTGTAGCCCCCCGCCCCACCCCACCTCGTACCAAAACCTGGCCACAGAAACCCAATACACCTTCTCAGTAGAGCAAATTTTTCTGCTTATTGTCAGACAGTTCTTCTGTTTGACACTTACAGAATCAGAAATGCATAGTTTTTCTTGAGATTATTGAAATAGGCATTGGTAAGTACTTCTCAAGAAAAATGCAGCTTTATTTTCTGGACATGACTGATAGAAGATGACTTCAATAAGCCTTGGCTCTCTCAAAGAGACATGTCCCACCACTTCGGAAATGTGATAAAACTAAGGCAACAAAATGACAGAGGTGGACATCTGTTGTAAGCAACTCTCAAATTCTCCTGATCCATCCTTTTCACCTGCCAACCAAATTAAAATTGTAAGGTACCGGGTCAATAAGACATTTTATGACACTATGCACCTTTAAGCCCTTCTCTCACATAGAGGTAGCAACAAAACAGGGCTCTGGAGATTTAGTCACTTTCCCTTGGGGGAAAGAAGATCTGCTATTTACAATAAAAATCTCACCACTAGACTCAATACCCTTTCCTTGCCACTCCCACTGTGCAGTCCAGGTAGGGATGCACATGAGGAAATAGTGATAATATCAGATGGAGTGAATGGCTGGGTACAAGTGGACAAGTACTATTTGAGGGAATGGGCCTGTGTGGCTTCTTTTTCAATACATAGTGGTCCTGGAAGTTGTTAAATCAGTATATCTTAGCAATTCCCTTGTAAATTTTGAAGTCTCCAACAACTGCAGTGATGGTCCAACAATTTGTAGTATTTTCTTATACCACTCAGGAACAGGGTGACCCAGTCTGAGATGTGCGCTATGTTTCTACTGGTCTGCTTCCTGTCTCAGACTTGGGAAAGTAAATAGGTTGAAGGGTGAATAGACACATAATTTTGAATCTGCCCTTGCTGGCCAAGTGACGCTGTGCGCCGGCCGTGTGGGGCCACGCTACCCTTGCCGATGGCGTGGCACTGCTGCCGTCGGGGATTGCGCCCTCGTGGGAGAGGAGAGGGGGAGCTTCGCTGGTGGGGATTGCGCCCTCGTGGGAGAGGAGAGGGGGAGCTTCGCTGGTGGGGATTGCGCCCTCGTGGGAGAGGAGAGGGGGAGCTTCGCTGGTGGGGATTGCGATTGCGCCCTCGTAGGGAGGGGAGGGGAGTCAAAGCACACGAGTTTGCGTCCGGTTTGGGGGGGCGGGATCGGCGCGTTGGGATCTATGGATGTGGCGAGCTGGGTGGGCGTCCTGTATGATTGTTCACAGGGTCGCAGTGCAGAGGAAGATCCGGTAGGTAACAGTGAGAAGGAAAGTCAGCGTGGATAGTGTTCTTCTCGGGGGTTGGGGGGTTTTGGATGGGCTGGGGCCATGGGAGGTACCTGAGCCCCAGGTGGGTGCGGGGGCCGGAACGGTTTGGTTTTGGCTCACCTGCAGCTACTGCCCAGGTTCGCTTTGTTTTGGATTTATTTATTGCATCCTGAAAGGGTGGTCAGGACAAAGGGATGTTCCTGGGTATTTCCTTGGGATTGAGTACAGATGGGTGGCAGAAAACTAGGAAGTGAAAGGCTTACCCTAACTGTCTTAGTGGGAAAGAAGCCTGTGTACCCCATGCGGTTGTGAGCTATGCTGGCGATGGTACATGCCTTCGGTAGGGTCTCCCATGCCAGACAGGACAAAGCCGAAGGGTCAGATATAATATGTCCATGGGCAGGATGAGCTCGCTAGCCTTCTGGCAGTCATCCTAGGAGAAGGACAACTCTAATTCCAAACCCGGGCAGATGGAGCTTCCTTAGCCCTGTAAGGCCATCCATCTAAGAGAAGGATACTCTAATTAAAACTACGTCTTGAGGACCTCGCTGCCACCATCCAAGCTCACTCGGCCCTGGCAGATGAACCTTAGGATTAAAAAGTGGGTCCAGTTCCATGCATAACTGCGTCTCACCTAAAAAATCCACTGCACAGGCTTGAAGGTTTTACCCACATTTGTAAAGCCCTGTAGCAATGGGCGAGGGTCAAAACGGCAGGTGATAAGGTGCACTGGAAACTGCAGACCCAACCCTGCATGCAGGCGGTTCAGAACATTGGTTGCTAGGGACTGACTCTGGAGATGACAGTCTCTTTCAGGAGCATCCTGAATGACAGCCTCTCCTTGAAAAGGAGTATTAGGCAAGCATGGTGTTGGAAACTGCAACAATAATGGTCGCCTTCTGCTCGAATTCTGTGCGGAGCAACAGCTCACCATCACTAATACTATCTTTCAGCAGAAAAATAGTCTGAAGACAACCTGGATGCATCCTAGATCTAAGCATTGGCACTACATTGATTATGTCTTGTGCGATGGAGAAATGTTCACGATGTCCATCATACCCACATGATGCCCAGTGCAGAATGCCAAACAGACCATCGGCTTGTGTGCTGTAAACTTAACTTCAATCTTAAGTTCAAACCTAAAAGCGGCAGTATCCCAAGGAGGAGACTCCAAGTTAACAATCTCCAATCAGCCACAGTGAGAGACAGATTCCAGGCAAATCTTCAAACTAGGCTCGAAAATCATTCTATAGATTCTATAGATCCCTCTTCTGAAACACTTTGGCACCATATTAAAAACAGCACCCTGCAGTCCTCTGAAGAATCCTTGGGGTTCTCCTTCAAGAAGAACAAGGACTGGTTTGATGAAAACAATCAAGAGATCCAGGAATTGTTGAGGAAGAAGAAATCTGCTTACCAAGCACCCCTTTCACTGCCATCCTGTCATGTAAGAAAAGCAGGCTTTCATCTTGCATGCAGCAAGCTCCAACAGAAACTCCATGACATCCAGAACAAGTGGTGGATCAATCTAGTTGAAAAAACTCAACTATGTGCAGATACGGGTGATCACAGAGGATTCTATGAGGCCTTGAAAACAGCATATGGGCCTACATACCAGGTACAAAGCCCTCTACCTAGCACAGGTGGTCAAACGCTTCTGACAGATAAAACCTCCATTCTGAATCAATGGTCTGAACACTTTCAGACTCTTTTCAGTACTAGCTGTGTAGTTCAAGACTCAGCAAGTCAGTACATCATACAACAACCAGTGAAGAATTAATTGGATATTGCCCCCACTTTGGGAGAAACTCTTAAGGCCATACAGCAGGTGAAAATTGGCAAGGCAGCTGGGGTTGATGGAATTCCACCTGAAATGTGGAAACATGGGGGCCAAGCACTCCATACCAAATTTCACGAGTTTGTGGTGCGCTGTTGGGAACTAGGCAAACTACCATCAGACCTTCGTGATGCAGTCATCATCACTTTGTATAAGAAGAAAGGAGTTAAATCAGATTGCTCAAATTACCACAGTATTACTCTGCTCTCCATTGCTGGCAAAATCCTGGCAAGAATACTTTTGAACAGACTGAACTTCTGCTATTGCAGAAGGAATTCTACCCAAAAGCCAATGTGGTTTCAGAGCCAACAGGAGTACCACAGACATGATATATGTTCTCAGACAACTACAAGAGAAGTGTAGGGAACAGAACAAAGGTCTCTGTAACCTTTGTTGACCTCACCAAGGCTTTCCATACTGTGAGCAGAAAAGGCCTATGGCAGATTTTTGAATGTTTAGAATGTCCCCCCAACTTCCTTAAAATGATCATCTCACTTCATGAGGATCAGCACAGCCAAGTCAGATATGGTGACGCACTTTCTGAGCCCTTTCTAATAACCAATGGTGTGAAACAAGGCTGCGTTTGTTTCACAACCCTATTCACAATCTTTTTCAACATGATGCTCCAAAGGGCCACGGCAGACCTCGATGATGAAGATGGTATCTACATTTGATATCTTACTGATGGAAGCCTATTCAACCTAAGGTGACTGATGGCCCATACTAAGACCTTAAATCATCTTGTCCGGGAGCTGCTTTATGCTGATGGCCCTTGTCGCCCACACAGAAGTAGCTCTGCAGTGTTTAACTTCTTACTTTGCAGACACTGCTGAGCTTTTTGGGCTGGAAGTCAGCTTAAAAAAGACAGAAGTTTTCTATCAACCTGCACCTCAGGATGTCTTCCATCATCCCCACATCATCATTGGCGAATCAGTGCTCAAATCAGTCCAGCAGTTTAATTACCTAGGTAGCCTCATCTCCTCGGATGGTAAGAGTGACGGAGAGATAGACAACAGGTTAGCAAAGGCATATAGTGCCTTTGGAAAGCTTCATAAAAGAATTTGGCAAAATAAACACTTGAAGAAAAGTACAAAGATCAGTGTTTACAGAACCATAGTGCTGTCAACTCTCTTGTATGGATCTGAATCATGGGTCATCTACCGCCACCACCTGCAACTCTTAGAACGCTTCCATCAACGCTGCCTCCGTACAATCCTAAACATCCACTGGTCAGATTATGTGACTAAAACGTCTGTTCTAGAACAAGCAGAAGTTACAAGTATTGAGGCCATGTTGCTGAGAACACAGCTGCGTTGAGCAGGACACATCTCAAGGATGAAGGACCACCACCTCCCTAAGATCTTGCTTTATGGTGAACTTGCCACCGGCTGCCGTGAGAGAGAAGCCCCGAAGAGAAGATACAAGGACTCCCTGAAACAACATCTCAGCCTTGGCCATATTGATCAACATAACTGGTCTAACTCTGGCCTCCAATTGAGAGGTCTGGAGACACACCATCTATAATGCTGATACTTCTTTTGAGAAAGCACGCAGGATCACTCTATAGGAGAAAAGACAATGCAGAAAGAATTGTGTCTTGTAGAATATTCCACCTAAGGAGTCCTTCTGCTGTGCGTTTTGCAGTCGGACATGTCTATCTCGTATTGGCCTTTTTAGCCACCAGCGCGCTTGTAACAAATGTGGGTAGAGTCCTTCCCAAATCTTCGTTCACGAAGCCTAGCCATGAAAACTGATCCCTCTGGGTCCTTGTCTGGTGATGCACAGATGGACTGACAGACAATTTCAGTTTCAATAATTATCTCTGTAGACCTTCATGACCTATCCAGCTAGATAAATAACTTCAGTTTTTCTGCTGATACTCCTGGGTAAAAAGATAGCTTCAGATTCTGGCCCAGTCTCTCTAGCAGGCCAGTGGATAAGCAAACAGAGGGACAATTCATCTCTCTTTTCCATCCTTCCTCCCTGCCTGGCTTCTGATTTGCCATACAGCTTCAGAAGTGGTACACTAACTGAAACCAGTAACGGAACCTGAGGGTGGATGGAGGTACATCCTCTGTGCTTCCCAACTCTCACTCTATGCTACAAACATCTGGAATGAGTCAACAGGGGGGCTACAAGAGGGGGGACTAAACAGAGATACAAGCATGTGGTTTGCAAACCCCTCTACTGAGCTCCCCAAGCCTCAGGACACTCAGCTACACTGCTATCTGAAGGTGCAGATATCAGCTGATATTTATCTGTGATTGGCACGGTCCCCATTTGCCTAGGTCACTGCTAAACTCTGTTCTACCTATGAGAAATAAAAATATGGTTATTTTTATAAATAGGCATATCACGAAGTTGTAAGATATCCAAGTTCCAAGCGCTGAACTTGGATGTCAGGGTCTCTTACGTCGGGATAAGGGAAAATGAGAAAATTCTTAAAAATAAATCTTTTAGGGCCATTTTGTACACAAGGTTCCTTTTCTCCTCGGGGCTAAGAACAAAGGAAGATCCATCACCCTTGACAGGCTTGCAGCCAATTGGGATAAAGTCCCTTTTCAGAGAAAAGAAACCTTTCAGGTAAAAAGGAATACATTAAAACTTATCTGAGAAGGGTGGGATTTTGGAAAACTATAAAATGTATAAGTTGTACGCCCACGGGGTCTTTCTCCCCAAAAAAATCAGTGAGAGAAGGACCCAGCCTGCTGAATAAATTCTTTGTTTCTTTGTTCCCTGAATTATACCATCTTTCTAAATTTAAAAGAGGGATTTTTTCCCACATACCAGCCAAGACTTTTTCAAGCTGCCCTTCCTCCCCATTCAGGATACCCCAAGTGTGCCACTTGCAGTTTTGCCCTCCTATCGCTTTTCATGGCCACCCTTGCAAAGGTGATGAAGGCCACATCCATATTGATGCTGTTGGGACAGCAGTACTTGTCCTTTGTCACTGTCACTAGCTTCAAATGTGGGGTAGTAAAGAGGTAGGAGGTGATGCAGGTCTGGATAACAAGGATGAAGATCCTCAGAAATGATCCTTCTTCTATGGGACACAGTTAGAAGACAGTGCTGCATTTGTGATGAAGATAAGAAAGGGTTACTTGATGACCTTGTGTGAGAGTCTGAAATGGTTAATGGCTTAAACATTGTTAAGAACACAGAAAGACTTTTGTCCACCATAGCAAACAAACTGCAAAGAAACAACTGCTCACAGAAGCCCACCCCTCCCTGAATAGGCCTACTAATTTGGATTGTGATGGGAATTTAAGATAAGATAAGGGTAGTACTGTTGTCCAATTATCCCAGGAGAAGAATGTAACCACAATGTGAGACTGGAATGCTAATGGCTCAGACAATTGAGATGCAAGCTGACTATATGCAAAATAACCGCCCAGATGCTGAGGGTGAGCACACCTGCCACCTCAGCCTACAAACTGGGTGTTGAACAAGATAAAGAGAGAGGCAAATCCTGCAAGGCAGGATAGTGTTTCTTCTAGTGTCCCTACACAGATGATTCGGCTGTGATAACTCCCCTCTGGAGAGCTACCAGAACAATTCACAGTAACCTGAAGATACTCATCTCTGTTGATGGGCCATCATGGGCCATAATGAGCTATAATGGACTTTAGATAACAGGCAGCTGTAAAGTCTTAGAAGGTATCAAAGACTCCTGAAACGCCCCCTGCTCCAGTATTACAGCATCCATTGTGAAACTCCCTGCTCCAGGGGTGGTCATGGGGGGCATTCCCACCTAACCTAAGCATAATAAAACTCACTCAGGATTTCCTTCACTTTGGCCTTCTTCCCTCAACACCCAGACTTCACTCACCACATAGGACTTCCTTTATCATCATGGACTTCTTCCTTCACCACCATGGGCTTTTTCCCTCATCCCTCTGGGGTTCCCTCAATGGATCCAGACTGCAACCATCACTTCGACAAGACTTATCACTGAGAAGACCGCAAGAAGAGGATCAATGGGGCGCCACTGGAATCCATGGAGAGGTGATTTTTTTTTTTACTTAATCTGTCTGTCACTCTCTTTCTCTCCCATTTTCTCTCCTTTTCCTGTTTCTTTCTATGTCTCTCTACCTCACATTTACCGTTAAATAAAAGTATGTACTATTGACTTTGGCATATGGTCTCATTTGCACCTTAATTTGAGCAGAGGCATCTCTTTTCTAATGATTTTAAAGAATTTGATCATAACACCTGGATGTAAGCAGATCCTGCTTTTCATGCCCTTCCTTTGCTGAAGTGGGGTTACAACTTCAGTTAGCAAGTTTGATGAAAAAAACCTAAATTTTGTCCCAACTTGTACTAATGTAAATCTACCATGCTGAGAATTACTACCTTTATTTTAAGAACTGCTAATTTTTTGAAAGATCTGCTTAAAAATGGAGTCTTATTTCCTTTATTGCTCCTAACTCTCATTTAAGTACTTTTTTAAACAAAAAAAGAGTATATTTGCAGAAATTCCCCCTTCTATTTAACATCCAGATCTGGTGATACTATTAATATGAGACATCAGATTCAGTTTCCAGTTTGGTTTTTTGTTGTTGTTGTTGGGTTTTTTGTTTGTTTGGGTTTTTTTCCTACCCCCCTCCCTTTGGTGCTGTGGAGGCTATTCCTAACTCTTTCTCCAGCCCCAGCCTGGCTCACCTGAATCTACCTCCTTGTCCCCCAGAGGACAGCTCAAGGACAGTTTAGGGTTGAGGAGTCCCAACAGACCCACGGCTTTCAGGTGTCAAAATGGCCATCCTGTGCTGAGGATCTGTGACTCGAAGTCACTGTCATCTTATGGTCATCTTATGTGACCAGCATCTCCCTCAGCTCCCTTTGTCTCCTCAGTTTGGACTGCAGGCACTGGGAGGAGCAGGCTCCTGTACACACAGTGTATTTCTTTCACAATGATTTTAACATCTTCCCTGCCAAAGAACTGAGGCATCCTGACCCTCAACCCTTCCCGTACTTTGCTATTATACATCAGTGTAGGGAACTGAGGTTTCACAGCCTTCACAAGCCAGCTTTTCCGTGAGGGAAAGGAACCCAAGTGTCCTGGCTCCCAGGTCAAACTGCTCATGGTGAGCTCTGTTTTGGATTTTTGCTTAGCTCGAGAAATGCAATGTACTAAACAGTGGATTTAGGAATGGAGGCAGAGGGGTTTAATGCTACTATTTTCTGTCAGACATAGAAAAGTTCTAAAGGCTGGTGGTTTGGTTTTTTTCATTCATTTAAAGCTGGTAGCATAAGTTCTGTTTAAAATGTTTTATTGAGATAGCACATGTACTTCTTTCCTAAGAGGATAAGTCTACTTAACATTTTTGTCTTAGACCACTGACAAATGCAATACCTCTTAGGAGCTGTGATTTTCTCTTACCATCTCATTCTTTTCTCTTTTATATTTTCATAAAGAGTATGTTTCCTATTAAAATAGCTAATGAAAAACATTTCATTTAGTGAAAAAAAATCCATATTATTTTGGCCTAGGATTGTGGGATCTGTAGTAACCACTGAAAATTTGACCTCATGTCCTTCCTTTTTTTCCTGTGAGGAATTCCCTGCTATACTACAAGTCTGCATACATTTATCAGTTTCTCTTTTGGGAGAGATAATAACGAGAAAGACAAAGTACACAGTACTTTCTGGGACATTTTCTGAGATCCTGACTCAGAAGGTCTTGATCCAAAGCCATTGCAGCTCCTTTTTTTGACCAGATCCTTCAGGTTATTGCAGAGTTTTGGGCAGGCTTTAGTGTCAGCATATACTCTGCTTATAGTTTCAGTTTGGTTTTGGGTCCTTCCAAATAAGCACAGAGCTCTCCTAAGCTTCTCTGAGAACTTACAACCCCAAGAATAATAAGTCAATCTCCCAACTAGTGAGATTAATTTAACCAGTTATGAATTGAAAAATAAATATCTAGAAAAGCTGAGGTTTTTTGTATATCTTCTGGATTTGTGGCATACTTTTCATCCTAGTTCCCCAGCCAAGCGCTGGAAAGACATTGTTTAGTTAACAAAAGTTGAATTAGTTTTGTCATATCTTGACCCTAGGGACTGAGTCTTAATGAGAGAGACTAACAATCAGATGAGTTTAGTACATGCCAGTGATGTAGTGAAATTCAATTAATTTGTTTGCTCTACTTCCCAGAATGAGAAACAGACATGGCGTAAATGTGAATGATGGCATCACTCTTGGTTCAGTGTCAGCAAAAAAATGCAATCTGATGATGTTTTGAAGTCCCACCATACTTCCTGGGTCCTCTGATGCTCCAGACAAGATGGCAGAACACGACACAAGCACACTTTCCCTGGTAGAGTGTTGCAGACACCTGCTTTAGCTTACACACGTAAGACCTGTCTGGGAACAGGTCTTATGGAATGGGATAGAAGGCTCGACTTGGGGAAGAAGTCCTGTTGCCTTCCCAACTGCTGCATTTCCATGGACACAGGAACTAAATGGGACAATTGCAATCAGTTGTCTTCCCATGCAAAAAAACCCCACCAATGATGCTGCAGAAATGTTCAGAATATTCCCCAAAGATGTTGCAGGAAATATTTCAAAGCTCTAAGCATGGGAGAGCACTCAGCCTGAAGTACTCCAAATCCTTCTCTTCTAAAGCAGTTTTTCAGCCCCCATGGCATGGATCACAACACCCTCGGTTCTCAAGAACTTTGCTGCCTGGCCTTGAACCAGGCTTTTGGTCTGCACCACTTGGATGGAGAGGTGGTCCCTGTGTTCTGAGATAAACCTGCAGGAGGGAGCATGAACTAGAAAGTCAGGAAGTTGCTGTGTTGAGGATTAGTGGGGTAAGACTCTGCGTGGTAATATGGGTTTGCTGTGTTACTGATGTGAGGAGGCAGAGATGATAAATTCAAAAAGAAAATCACAGGAGGAATTGGGTGGGAAATGGTTTTAATCCAGCTGTCAAATTCTCCTTAATAAAGAATATCTAACAGCCTTTTCCCAAAGGAGTGGAAATCTCTGTCCTTATAGTTATCCTAAAGGTGTCAGTGCTTTGAGAATTTGCACATCATGACTGGAAGGTATTTGGACCTAGGAACCAGAGGTGCTCCTTGTTGAAAGAACAACAGGTTATCTAACAACAGATAGTTGCCAAACTTTTGTCCCTCTGTGGATGCTGTTATGTGACAAAAACCTTTGTGTCTTCACATCTTCAAGGGAGCACAGGGGAGCAATGGCAGGAGGGGGACCCCAAGTCCCAAGGGCCATCCGCCTATCAAAGCCCCATCTGTACAAGCCCAGCAAAGCATAGAGTCCCAAAGGTAGGGGGAAATCCAAATTACAGACTCAAAGGAGGCA
This sequence comes from Manacus vitellinus, assembly GCF_001715985.3. Classification (NCBI taxonomy): domain Eukaryota; kingdom Metazoa; phylum Chordata; class Aves; order Passeriformes; family Pipridae; genus Manacus; species Manacus vitellinus. Next base: position 1,676,563 of record NW_021940822.1, read on the forward strand.
GCACCCTATCCAGGCACCTCACAGGGTTGTTCTTGCAGACCCTCAGCCCCATGGTTCAGGAGTGATACCCATCCAGGGAGTCTATGGCAGCAGATTTCTGGAGCGCCCTTTGGACTGAGCAGGATTACACTGCATATATAAATTTCCCAGTAAAATGTGTGGTTCTTAGAACATATACCAACACTAGCTCCAGACAAGCTTTTTGCAGCTGTTGGAGCATAGCAAAAATTTAACAATGTACAGGAAATATAATAGTTAGAGTAGTGGGAGAGTGGAGTGAAACACTGTGATTTAATCTATCCAAGAAATTAAGTCACTGTAGACACTACAGCTAACTGTTCCAGGAAAGCTGTCAGAAAGTAATGAAATCAAAAAGGATTTTGTTAAAAAAAAAAAAAGAAAAGCAAATTCTCTGTTATCTGAGAGAGGAAATGCAATCAGTTTAGAAGAGAATGACAGAAGATCTCATATCTGACCTCTAAAACCCTGGAGTATATTAGCTAAGGAAGATTTCATTCTGTGCCAGCAGCACAGCTGGTAGAGTTAAGAAATTTCACCTGGAGTTGGAAGAACTTCGATAGCAGATAAAGGGATAAAAAAAAATCCAAGCAAGCAACCAACCAAAAAAAAAAGAACAACAAAATACCAGGAAAAAAAAATACTTTCCTGACATTGAGTTTCTGGAACAGATTGTAACAGCATCATAACAGAAAATAAAGCACCCCCATAAGCCCTCTGTGCTTTGATGAAATTACAAGAAATAGTATCAGTTGTGTAGAGTAAATAGATAAGAGTGGGGATTGCCTAGAGTGCTGGAGTTAGAAATACAGGCTATTGGCTATTGCTCACCAAAGGAGAATAAACTACCAGTAGTGATAATCCAAAGAGTAGTGTGGCTGATTACATTTGCTTGAACTAATTTCAAGGAATCTTGATTGAAATTAAAACCCAAAGTACTGTGAACAAGCTGTTGTGCTAGCTTGGGAAGCAGAATGGTTTTGATTGTGCTTTAAAAGTGACAGGGCAGGGAGTCCCTGCCAGCTGAGTGAGTGTGACAGCTTGTTTCAAATCAAAGGCAGGCTTCATACAAGCTGTAAGCCAGCAGTGTATCTCAGATGAAACTGTGGGCATTACTTAAAGAGGGAAAACTGATACGGATTTGTTGATGCCAAGATACATCCTAAGGTCTTCGTTTCACTAGATACACAGCCAAATGCTGGCATCTGTTCTCCAGAAGAGTACAAGCATCAGCTTCCTGGCCAAAGTTCTTGATTTGGGCCAGAAAATAGTACATGCTTCAAAAGAAGGAGAATCTGCCTGCAATATAAAATTATTTTACTATTAAAAAATAAAAAGAAATAAATTATTATCTGTTATTGATGGGATGGAGAAATGATTGCTGTATGGGGATGAAACTCTGGCTTTGGAAATAAAATAACACAGGATGGATGATGATGCTGGACTTCCTCACAAAACAAAGATCATCCTTAAAGGAAATCCATTGAAGAAGATGGCATGGGAACTAAAGGCAAACCAACACTGATGCAATTAGTGGTTTAAAATCCCAACTTGGCATGTTAGAAGCACAGACCACACAGGCATCTAAAGCAGTGATAATGATGTGAGGTACCTAGAATAGAGCATAAGGTCTCGTAATGGTGGCATTTGTGAATATTGTCTTGGATATGAGTGCAAAGAGCAGGGAAGATCACAGAAGAGAACAAAGTCCCTCCGGTATAGAGAAGGCAAAGACAAAGCTGGGAGCTCTGCACACGCTGGTTTTTGTCATTTAAACAGGAAACAAGAGTAGGTACCTTAGCTGTGAAAGGAAATTTGGAATATGTTTTCTCAGTAAAATAAAAGCTTACGACTTTCATAAAGCGCCAGAACAAGGTATTCGTGGTCTCTAATCATGGTGTTCACTATACAACAGGAGCAGTTATAGGAAATAAAAGATGTGCCTGACCTTAAGGCTGTCGCTGGAATGTAAATCCTTCGGCAAAAGATAGAGGAGAGTCCAGTTTCAAGTAAAAGAAGTGGTGATGTTTTGGATGTTCCCATATCAATCCAACCCTATAAAGAAGTGGACCATTAGCTCTGATATTACTGAGGAAAGCTGAGCACGACTGTAGTACTCACATATCAGGATGGTAATATTTCAGTTCATTTAACAGTGGGATGTGTACTTTTTATTATGTTGCTTTGTTGAAAGTGGAAGTGCTCTTTAATTTTCCTGGGAATCAGATGCTTCTTCTAGGTAAATATACCTGTTATGGCTTTACCAGACCATTATGTTATGAGGAGTTGAGCTACCCTGGAAAATTTACTGCAGATTAAATTTGAAATTAGGCTGCATAATCAAGAGATAAAACCTTTACAAGTGAAAGCATTGTGAAAAGCAAAGCACTTTGGTTGAAGGGGCACAGGCTAAACCCAGAGGTTTAGGAGGGGGGAATCTGTGAGCAAAAGGCATGTTCTGCACATCCTGGAGCCATGATGAACCATTTGTCAAACAAAGGAAGTCACTGGCTGGCACACAGCAAGGCCCAGAGATGATGGAAATGCAGAACAGATCTCTCATCTGCAGATGTTTTTTTTAGCAAAACAGATCAAAATGTCTTTTTAGTAGTCAATTCAAACTAAAATTTTGGCATCTTAATATTGCAACCCTCACAAAGAGAGGGAGAGAAACTACCTGCAATTCATAAACATAACAAAAGTGATTTACAAAATTGAGATCTCCACATAGCGGATTGTCTCAGAAATGAGCAGTAGTCTGCATCCAGACACAGCACTGGGAGAAAATGGAGAAAAACTTCTGAGAGGCAGCCGTTCCTGGGTTTTGCATAATACAGAGGGTTTAGGTTTCTACCCTTAGAGGAGAGGGTATGCTGCCATCATGGAGTCATGGCTGAAGGCAGTTGCAGTACTGTTTCAGTATGTTATGAGATTTTTGACAGCTGGATTACTTTATTAGTTCTGGAAGGGTGCCATGGAGAAACCTAGAGGTAGCTGGAGGCAGCTGGAGCTACTAGTGGAGGATCAGTGGGAAATGTGGCTCTGTAAGAGAACTATTCATCCTTCTGCAGAGAAGCCATTAAGCTCTAGTGGATAATTTGGCTGTCTGCTAGAATTTCTTATGTCTGGGTTTCACTGAAATAACAGGATCATTCTGTGAGAAGATGACTGTCAACAGCAAATGGATATCTTGGATTTCAGAAAATAGAATCAAAAGGTGGGGTCAGGACTCTGGAGATATTTCATTTTAAGAGTTGGTTATTTTTTCAAGATGCTAATAAATGGCTTTTGGCAAGCTCATGACCTCCAGGTATAGTCACAAATCAGAATTAATTAGTTTTTTCCTCCCCTTTCCATTTATTACATATGTAGATCTTCTGTTAAGAGACAAGACTTACATCTGCACCATGCAAAAAATATGAAAATTGTAGTAATTGATAAGTGGTGAAGATCCAATCCCCATAAGTATTCCTGGCATTGGCCAGAAAACTGGAATTTTTAGTTTTGAACAGACTATAACTGGCAGAATGTCATGATTAATTTTTTTTTAGTGGAATCTTTTTTGCTTTGTAGGTACTACGGTGTGTGAACTGGTGCCTTCAAGTCTGCAGAGATTGAGGTCACAGTGCCCTGCAATTACTGATATTTTTAAAAGGTAATTGTCTAACAAATGAAAGTGGAAGTGGAAGAAATCGAAGTGTGGGTTACTTAGAATACTTGTCATAAAACAGCAGAATTAACTGACCTTGATCGAGAGCCCTTTTAAAAATCACTGTATAGGCCCTGTTGGCTTTGAAAAGAGGCAGAAAAGAATTTGTTAAGAGTAGCTACTGACTTCAAATCTTTGGACATGTAGATGTTAAACAGAAAGCTTGTTTCTTGAGTCATCCATGAATAAAAACGATCCCATTATTAAATCTATTTTTTTTAATATTCCACAAAGTCTTGAAACAATAGGAGTTTGTTTCTCAGTTAAAATGACTGCTCAAATGCAGTTATTGTAATTTAATAAAAATAAAAATCAATGCTTTGTCTCAAACTACCTAGAAATGTGTCAGTTAAGAGCTATATGAAGAGATGGGAGGTGAAATCTTTCAGGCAGCAGGTGTGTCCCTGTGCAAATTTCTAGGAAAATGGGACTCTCCAGCTCTGATGAGTTTTTACAGCATTGCCCTGCCAGCACTTGTGTTGTGCAAGCTGGCTCCTAGCTGCTGTGGGGAACCATCTGTGTTCAGCCTGAGGCCATGGCAACCACAGCTGTTTCTCGCTGGTCTGTGCATCCTGGCACAGCGTGGACAGGTGGATACAGGTCGGTAACCATGTGTACCCACATTCTCTATTTTTTACAAGAGAAAGCACTTCTTGAGCTGCGGTAGAGAACACAAACTCTTTCATGAATAGTGTGGCAGCTTGCTTGTGTTCTCCTCAGGTTAAACACATTGATTTTGTCGAAGGTGGCTTTTTGGTTTACAACAATGGATCTATGAAGAGAATATCTTCTTGTAGCTGAATCCCTCTAGAGGATGCAGAGGAACCCATCCTGCACATCTTGTTTCTATGGAAACTAGTGCAAGGGTGGGGGTGGGGATGACAAGGGAGAAACAGGGAGAAGCAAAATAAAAACTAGAACAACTAGTTAACAAAGTACTATAATTCTGTACCATTTGTTGACATTTGTCATTGAAGGTTTTTGTATCTCACTGAGGGCTATAAGGGAGTCTCCCTAAATCCTGAGGCAAAGAAGACTTTAATAATATGATGCTGGACTCATGAGATACCTCATAGAGAGTACTTAGTGCTGATTGTCCTCCCCCCAGTGACTTCAGGAGCACTAGATTGGAGCCTATAATTTCTGACATCCCCATAAGAATAAATATTAAATTTCTGGGATGGAGTCTGCTACCAAGTGCAACTTCACTTTTCCTTGGCTCTGCTGGGAACATCTGTGTAGCTGAGCATTTCTACTCCTGAGAAAGGATGCAAGGACCTGGCACTGTACATATGTGCTTTTGAAACTCTGCGTTTTGTGCAGAAATCCTGGTTTGCAGAGCAGCTTTGTCATCAGGTCCAAAGAGTGTCATTGACCAAACCTCTATTTCAGTAATTAGCAAAGGTTCTAGTCAGCTTGGGTTTGGATCATTAAGAATCCTGTAAGATGCAGGAAAGCTTCTGGAGATATCTGAAAGGCACCTGCAGATTAGATATCAGTTGGTACATCTGGTCCTTCTGGGCACCCCAAATGCCTTAAGATGCAGATCTACCTTCACCTTTAGACATTTACAAAATCTTTTCAGATTTGTTCATAGATCAGTTCCAAATATGGGAGTTGGACATCTAGTATCCTATTTCAAAAATCTTGCAGTCTCTCCCAGATAAACCAGGCAGAAGAAGAACAAAAAGCCCCTCACATTTTTTCCATCTCCCAGTTAAATGTATGGTGCAGCACATTGTGCTTTCCCTATGGGTCTACATAATTAAATAAAGCAATCAAATGTGATGCCTAATAATCATAGCTGTTTCCAGAACAGTCCTCTGCAGTGTCCAGGCCAAACATCCCCAAAAGCCTTTATTCAGCTGTTTTTTCCCATACGCTGCAGAGATTTATTACCTTTATTGACTTTCCAAATGTTTATACTTGGAACATTCATCTGTCAAAGCTGCTTGCTGCATCCACAATCAATCTCAGTGATTTCAGTGCCATGGACATCAACAAGAAAACCTTGTTTTAAAGATCACCTAAACCTAGCATTAGTCATAGTTCCAAAGTAAAGGAAGCTGGAATAATTTATGCTGAATGTGTGTTCAAAATTGTGTCAGAGAACCTGACTAGTATAAGTTGTTGTCACAACAGTTTGAGTGTTTTGGATAGACAAGTTTCTCTGCATCTTTGTTCAGCCATGGTAAATTGCTGTCACAATGGACAGATGCAACTTCGCTTCCCACAGTGCCTCCAACGAGGTTGGAAACTCTTCAGAATAAGGAAATTGAAGCTCAGTTTACTGAGTATTCCCCCAGATCTTCTAACGATCCTGCCAGCAGTTTATCCTATGGGATCATTTCCAGTGTCTTGGCAAATTTCCCCTAGCCTTAAGACCAAAAATGCAGGCAATTGGCTCTTAGATGAGAGAAGGCAGGCCTTCTCTTCACTCTGAATGCCATTGGAAATAAACCGGTGTGCATTAGCTGAATTGCAGGCTTTGACCTGGATGTATGGGCCAGCAGTCGTCCTTTGAATGACTTCATAAACTGTAAACCCATCTGCAGAAAAATGCTTTCTGCTTTCCTGGTAACATGGTGCGCTTGAGTGAAGTCTGCTTGTTTTGGAAAGACTGTGGGCTGTTTTTATTTTTCACTTGACTTCAGCCAGCAATCTCATGCATTTATATATCTTCCCCAAGTGCCTGAGAAGCTCCCAACCTCCTACAAATCTCCTCTCAGACATCCTTTCAAGGAGTGGCAGCGGAAGCAACCTTGACTTATGGATAGTTTGGATTTAGGTCATCAAATTTTCACCAGTGTGACAGGTGTTTTGTTTCCTCCTGGCTGTTTCCAGGCCATGACAAGGTAATGAGAAGCACAGAGGCTTGGGTGGATTTTAGGTCTTGTGGTCCCTTCAGCCCTGAAACATGGCCCATCTCAACTGCAGTCCAGGTGACCTTTCAGTATGTTTTGCACAAGGGCTTTGTAGCAGACCAAGGAATTAGACTGAATATCCTGACATGGACAGATGGCCAGCTGCTATCCATTTCAACAGCAAGATGAAACCCATGAACTGACACACCAGCCTGGCATTACCCTCCCTGCTAGCATGGGAAATGCTGATCTCCAGCTCTGTCCAGTTGGAGGTATAGCATACCCTGGTTTTGCTGCTATTTAGGGTCATAGATTTAAGTTACTTCTTGGGCACTAAACCTACTTAGTTGTGATGAAGGAATGTCTTCAATCTGTCCATGCCCCGTCCCATGATTCATATCTATGCACTTGCCATCAACACTCCCATTCACTGCTTTTGTGGTACTCTGAGGACAACTTTCCACTGATAAAACATCTGCACTAGCTTTGAGATTAGCATGTCATTGCCCATCCACCTATCCATCCATTTGCTCACTTATCCTGTTATGCTGTTGAGCTTTTTCTGTTATAACGTATTTGTCACATACCTAAGGGCTGCAGCCATCCCAACAGGTGATTGGGAAATAGACAAAATCATCTAAAAAGCAGTGGCATTTCCAAGCAAATTTCCTTCCCTCCCCACTGCCTCATTTACCAAAGGATTTGTCACTCTGGCTCTTATTCAACTGGACCCTACTTGGGCATTCTTGGAGTAAGATGCCGTTCCAAGCCCATTGTGAATATCCAGCATCCTTGTGCTGCTTCCTTCCCTAAGGAAGATGAACATAGAACCACACTCACAGCAAGAAAAAGTGGATGCCAAAGTGGTAAAAATAGCCCTGGAAGAGCTCTTCCTGTCCACTCTGCTCCACTCAAGTTTTAGTTAATTTTTCACCTTCGCCTTTGCTGCCTTCTATTCATGGGCCAAGGAAAACATACTTTATCTAATGCCAAGCTTCTTTTGTGAGAAGTTCTTTCTTTTTTTGGAAAAATAAAGTTCCCGCATGGATTCTGTTGCCCACAGAGTCATGGAAAGAACTAACTTCTCAAACCAACTACCTAATCCTGAGCACTGTAAAATAAAATATAAAATAAAATCATCTGCTAAAGACTCAGGCTGAGCCCTGTCTCTGTTGTCACCGGACTTTGCAACAGAGATTTTTGCTTTTCTCTCAGAGAAAACAACTGCAGCCTGGATTTCTTCTTCCCTGAATGCTAAGCCAGGCACTTGCATGCAGTGAGGGCATATTCACACTTAGACTGAAGCTGCTAAGTTTGCCAGTACTTTCAGGATCCCATGAGGGACATTGCCAAGAAGGAGAGCTCAGATGGTGTTAGCACTGATGCTGGAGCACACTATGAAGATACAGACAAACCATTCCCTGAGCCCCGTGTGACCCAGGTGTTTCAGGTGTATGGCACAGAGTTGCCTCTCCTTCCTGTAGGACTGATGATTTCTGCAGGCATCTCCTCAATGCCATGAGAGTTCAGAGGTGGTTGTCTTTTGGAGCTCTAGGAGACCTTTTCATAGAAGACCAGCCCAGACTTTCAGCTATTTGGTCACTGGACAATCAGAGACAAAGCAGAACAGCCCCAAATTTACAAGAACTAGAAATTGAATTCTTTCCCCTCCCCTCCCCATCAAAAAAGCCTGTGAAACTAGCCATCAGGGGATAGTAATAGGAGACAAGCCCACATTAGCTGCTTTTATCATTAAGGAGAAAGTGTTGAGTTTCAGCAACAAAAATTTAGATAGCAACCCTTTGGAAAAGTTAGGAATCCACATCTCCCAGTCTTACAGCATCTGCTACTTGGTGGAAGTCAGGAAATAATTTTGTTTTGGACAGATTGCTATTTCCTAGGGGGTCTTATGCCTTCCAAGTAGCAAAAAGGTTATGAGCAGTTATTCAATCCTTTACAGCAATTCTGCTTTCATTAGCATTTCATACTCTGCACTGATTTCCAACTGCAGTCACCTGCGTCCTGGGGATTTGTACTGCTTAGTTGACTATATGACCAAATTATTATTTGGTCAAACAGATACGTTATGCAAAACCAAAGATCATTTATGTTTTCAGTACCTTTCCTAATACTTTCATTAGTGCTAATGCCTTGAGCAGTTCCAGTCTCTCTGTCTCTCCTCAGTGACTAACTCTGAGAGGAGTAATAGCTCCTCATGGCCAGGATAAATACATTTTTCTTCAGCTGCCATTCACACAATGCTCTCCCCAGCAGGCAGCTTTGAGAGCAGTATATATAAATGAATCTTTCCTTTAGATCCCATGGGATATGTTTTCATTCTTCAGTGTAATTAATATTATTCATGTTAATGGGATTCTTTAAATCCCTGCATATCCTGCTGGCACTGTCCCCTCTGTATGCCTTACATGGAGTATGTATACAAGTGAAGCAAGGATCAGAAATAGACAAAACAGAGGCCAGAAAGTGTGAAATCAAAGGCATTATATCTGAGGCATACACTTGCACCAGGAAATCCCTGCTTAGATGTGGGCTTCACTTGAAGTTATCTTACTGGAACACCGGTTTACTCCCAACTACGGTTGTACCCATCAGGGAAAGCTTCTTCTGGAAGATGTGAAAATGGAGACAATAAGATGGGCAGTTCTTGACAGAGCTCTATACCCTGAATCCCTCTCCATAATTTTAACTGTGATTCTTCCCTCACCTTGATGCTCATGCAATAAGATGGCCCTGACGTTATGGCACCCCTTCCTTCACTTCCTGGGACCAACATCATGCTCTCCCTGCAGTCCCAGAACCTTCTGGTAGGGTGCCATGCTACATCCCATGGACCTAACCTGTGCCTCACCAGTCTTCCCATTCTTGTTGGGTTCACCAAGAGCTACCACAGCTGTGGTAGTAGGAAAGAGAAGCACCCAAAATCATAGTCAACAGGGCAAGCTCAGCACATTGTATGGCTTCTTCCTGCTGCTTTTTCCCCCTCGCTTGATTCTCTTAGGTATTGCTGAGATATGGCTCCAGAGATGGTATGGTGAAGTCAGAGGCTGTCATGTTACATCAGTAACTGTGCATCCAACACATCTTTGCATTACAGTCCTCCCCCTTCTGGCATTACCGGCACCATGTGGGATTGATCGCACACGTACATATGTCTAGGGAGGATCTGGGATGTGAGGCTGAGTGCTTCCACAAGCAGCTTCACAAGCCCTGCAAAGATAGGGCAGGGCAACATCAGATGTCCCTGTGTACTCAGCTAGCCATGAGGCAGAGCTGCTTGAGGGTGACAGGAGATACTAGTCCTCCTGTCCAGACATGATTTTTAATATTTTTGTATCTCTGTGTCTCACTCTTGTTGCTCAGTCTCAAATGGAAGGCTTCACACTTGGCTTTGGGCTTACTTAAAAGCTTTTCAAACCAGTTCATTTCTTCTCCCTTCTCTTTTTTCCTCCCTCAAAGATAATTCTAAACTACAAATGCAATTCAGAAACAATTGGCATTAGATGCAGCTGAAATGATACTGCTAAATGAAAATGTTTTCACAACTTAAAATATTTTTCCACATTTTCTGCTGAAGCAAATTAAGAAGTAGATTTTTTTTCCCTCAAAACTCCATTTTTTGTGCAAACTTATTATTTTTTATAGAAACAAAAGAAAAGCTCCTCTGTCAGCTCACTTGCTTTTAGTTAAGTGGGCCTGCTGTTCATTATGAGTGTAGGGAATTGTAAAGCCCCGGTCTCAAAGCCTCAAGCTTTACTGGAAGTTTTATTTTTATACATATACATACATATATATATATATATATAAGATTCTTTTATACCCCAAGATAGCATCAAGAGGATAAGCCACACACTTGTTCTCAAGAGGCACTTTTACTGATAATTTGGGGGAGAAAATAAGGGAACTTGGCAAAAGTTCAAAAGGGCACCACACAATCTAGACAAAACATTCCACCTCAGTACCAACCTAGCACATGTAGTCAACCACAACATGTAGTCAAAGTCCAATCTCTCTAGCTTTAAGCTACCCAAAGCATCAAGAAAGGAGCAAAGAAAGAAAAGAGGGAGCAAGAAGAAAGAAGAAGAAAGATGGAGAGACAGATGAATTGGAAAAATCTTATTGAGTATGGGGACTGTAACCTGGGCTGGATCATTAGAGTAGCCATGGTCTCAACCCTATATTGGACATTTCAGTTCTATGGGAAAAGATCTATCAAGACATTACAAATGGAACTAATTTTGTGTTTGTAATTTTACTAAAATAATAGGCTGTGATTTTACCTATACAATTCCAATAACTACTGAGCAACTAATTGAAAATGATTATTTGTTGTATCATGATGTTCCTAAATTACAAATAGGGATAGATATAAGTCTTTTCCAGAAGATGCTTGAACACCTAGATATAGAAAAGATGGTGCAAGAGGTAAATAAAACCACCCAATGTATGATTTGGCAAGTGAAATATGATACTGAAAGTATAAAGACCACATTGACAAAAGTAGAGCAAGTAGGAGAACATAATTGGTGGGACATCTTTACAGGGTATTTCCCCGCAGCAACACAGGTGTTTCACTATTTGATACATCCAATATTGGTCCTAGTAGTAACTATAATTCTGCTATCCCTCTTAAATGTTTGGCTGTGATACAGATTGAGTACCATAGTCAAAAGGATGCAGATAATGTGGGCAATGATAAAAATCTACCAAAACTCTTTGCCCTTGAAACTTGACGAAAGAATTCGCAAGTCATAAGAAAAAGGGGAACTGAAAGAGGAGCCAGGCCTAAAAGAGTTAACTGAATATCTTGACCTGCTAAGAAACCCCAATACTTCTTTTACTAGAGCAACATTTTAGGAGCACCGGTGAATATCATGTTCTGTTCTGCTCACTGGACCAAAGGCTTTATTATAGAAAGAATAAGAGTGGTACACAGTAGTAAATTAGGTAAACTAGACATTTGAATAAGATATAGAAGGCCCAGAGCCAGGATTTTGCGAGCTTGAAGAATTCAGGTCACCTAATTGAAGAGGTCAAATTGAGGAAGATGTCCATGGCAACCACCAGAGGGACGAAGGTTTGAGAAGAAGACCCCCACAATAGAAGATTGCACATGCGCGGTAGTTTTAGTCTAGGCCTTCCTTGGTGACCAGTTTGTAACCAAGAAAGTGACCATATACCCAGTATTCCCTATGATTTTTATGTAAGCCAGGGGTATAAAGAAGAAGGGAGGAGAGACCTTCACTCTCTTCCCTTCTGGTGGTTCTGAAGGTGCAGGTTCCTTGCTGTTGGTTCTGCTGTGTAGGGGAGTGAGGCCTAGTGAGGCCTTGTAGACCTTGGGAGGTGGAGGGTGCCGGCGGTCATTCAGCGCAACTTCTGCTGTCCCAAGGAGAGTAGTAAGATATTCTTTTGCTAATTCTTTATTCTGCTAGTCTCTGAGTTTTTCAGTTGTGCATATCTGTTTTGTTTTCTCCCTTTTTGTCCCTTTTCGTCCCTTTTTCCCATTTTCCCTTTCCCTCTTCCCCTTTTTGGGAGTTGTACATAATATTCTTACTGCATATAACTGTAGTATATGTAAAAATACATATATTTTTTGATATGATTTCGTTGGTTTTGATTTCTCTCAGTTTCTATAGGTTTTTTTTTCCCTTGCCTAAAAGCCGGGGTGGGGGAGGGAAAAGGCTTTTGCTGAGCTTTGGAGATTTGGCAGGAAGCCAGCTCTAAACTTGCTCATCATGTCTGGAAAGACTCTGCCCAGAGACTAGCCTACTTATTAATATGTATGTTAAATGATGTAACCAGGTATCTAAAGTGTATAAAGTGGCTTGCTTTTGCACTTTCAAGTCAAGCAAGTTTGCCACAACAAATTTGTTCATTTGAGATTTCTTAAAATTAGCATATAGAAAAGGCTGAAAACTGTATGTGGGCATCTACATTAAAAATCCACCAAGTTAAATACTGAGAAAAATTATCTTGCTTAGCAAAAGGATGTGTTTCATAAAGCCAGTACTGGATTTTTCCAGGGGGAAATATATTGGTAGGTGAAGAGGAACCCATGTGAGAAAACATATGTAAATGCAAGAGAAGATTGTTTCTCTATTAAAATCTCCCAATTTACACATTTAAACATTCACTGATTTAACATTTTACCTTCAGAAAAACCTTACCAAATCATCAGAGCAAAAGCAGCATTACAAATAGCCACACTCTGCATTAACCTCTGCAGAAAAAGTTTGTGTAATACATTGACGTGTTCCGGAGAGAAACCCAGCAGCACTCACCACGAAGGAACACACAATAGCTTGAAGTTCTGGAGCTTGCATGGCAATTTTCATCATAGCCTGGAGGAAATCAGGAACTGATTTACCTCCAAAGCTGTTTCCACCAAGCTTTAAGTCCCAGAGATAGGTTTAAATATGAATTATTTCCCTAGTTCTCTCTTATTTTAAGGGGCTAGGAGCAAATCTGCAACTCCTGGAAGGATGTGATTCACATGGATCCCCTCCTCACCCCACACCTTCCACATGGGAGACTATCATAGTATGGTAGTATTCCAGCTGTATCTATTACTGCCCCAGCTGGTCAAGAGGTTCCCTCTGGCCTCAAGATAGCTCAAGGTTACATTTTCAGCATGCTCCTCGACTTTTGGTTTGCCAAAAGACAGTTTTGCCTTCTAGGAACCTCTTCAAGTTCAGAGCTGCATTTTTTTGTGCACAGGAAGTGCAAAAGTAACTTAATTGTTTGGATCTCTATACCCTTCCCTTAGCAGGAGTGGAGCATGTGCTTTCATGAGAAATAAGTCTCGCTGCCATCATCACAGGTGTTTTACAAGAGGGGTTTGCATAAAGTCAATTTGCTAGTCTTTAAAATGCAGGCAACTTATCATAGTGAGCCATGAAGTAAGCATTGGGCAGGGAAGATAAATTTCTTCATTTTTACAGAGTTAAATCTTGCTAATTAAGGACCACATTGCTGCTTGCCAGAGAGAATTTGCAATGATATCTAATATTTCCCACATGTACTTACCAGAAATGAATGTCTCAGCCTGTCTGAAACACAGTTACTAACTTCCTCTGCTTCCCAAGAGCATCACTTTTAAGAAAAGGACCCCTTACTGATGTGAAGGGCTATGCCTCTGTAGACCTCTTTTTTTGAGAAATATCTCTCCAGTGTTGTTTTCGGTAGGCATACACAGTCAGACTTGTGCCCCCCTCCCCATCTGAGAGCAGGGATTTCATGAGGGCATGGGAAAGATAACTAGAAGAAAAGGAAGAAAAGAAAAATGTTCTCCCCTAAATGCTTCATTGAGCTGGAAACCCTGATACTGCCTGCCACTCAGGACACATAGTAAAATGAGGCCTACATCTCCCATGTGCCACTTTCCAGCTGGGCAGAAGGCAGAGAGAGAGAGAGAGAGAGAGAGAGGGAGAGAGAGAGGGAGAGAGGGAGGGAGAGAGAGGGAGGTAGTGTAATGGTTTCACTCAGGCCTTCCTGGAGACCAGCTTGTAACCAGGAAGGAACTAGGATGGTGATCACGGAAGTATTCCATGCTATTCCTTTACGTAACTTGAGGTATAAATAAAGCCAGCAGGAGGAACCTTGCTCTCTTCCTTTCCGACGAGGTTCGAGAACGGTGGGTCCCTGTCTCGGTCCGGCTTATCTGAAGCTGAGGCCTACAGCAACTGCTGTTATCTGCCACGCATGAGGGGAGAGTGCTGGGCCATGTCTAGCCATCCTGCTTGTTCAAAGGGAAGTGGTGCGATTTTTGCTAATTTGCCTTCAGTTGACTGGTTGACTTGTTTGGTCTTTGTCTCTTTTTGTCCTTTTCCCTTCTCCCTCCCCCTCTTCCCTTTCTGGGGAACTGTTTGGGATTTCTGGAGTTGTGGTGTATAGTATTCTCATTGTATATATCTGTCTCATATGTAAAATATATATATATTTTTGCTATAGCTTTGGCGGCTTAAGTCGTTTTTTTCTCTTCCCTCTCTGGGAAGTAGGTCCTTGTTGTCGAGTTTCGGGGACTTGGCGGGAAGCCAGCTCAAAACTTGCACAGGTAGGATCCAGAGAGCTAGGAGGAAAGGAGGTGACCCAACCAGACTGAAGCAGCTGAGGAATGAAGTATGCCTCTGGGACTAGTATTCACCTGAGAGATCACTTGCATGGTCCCATATTCTGGAGATTCCCAGCTGAAGCATCTCCTGTGCATGTTGGGCCCTACCTAGCCCTAAAAGCACTCTCAAAGTAACTTCTAATTCTCGTGTTTCTCATCATGACACCAGTGCTGACCCTCTGCTCTGACAGCAGTAAATAACTTATCCAGCAGGGACAAGCAGTGAGCTAAGCAGGTGATAAGGTTCAAGGAGGTAGAAGACGGTTTGGACAGCAGAATAGGGGTATGCCAGAAATGTTTGCTAAAAAAATATCAATATGCTAATTGATTGAAGACTTCTGAATGCCAAACCATTAACATGTGTCTGTATTTGTAACTGAAGGGACATGAGAAATGGATCTTCCACCACACTGTAGGTTCTGGTGTTTCCAAACTCTGCTTTAATTCATAACTAGAACAAACAGTCAAAAAGGTTGAAATTTTATTGCAAAATCCCTCTTTTTCAAACTCTCAGTCCAACCTGGTGCTGGACAAACACATAACCCAAACTTTGCAATAATGTTGATTGAGGTTTGCATCCCGTGATGCCAAAGCAACCCAGAGCAATGTAGGCAGCACACATTTGGCTTTAAAAATGTTGAAGCCAAAACACTAATTCTGCAAATGGCAAGGTCCATTCAAATGAAAATTACTGTCAATACGTTTGTGTAAAGCCAAAATGGAACTTAACAGAGAAAGTTGTGAAGCAGCACTTTCTGTCACTGGAACAAATCATCAGGAGGACTGAAACACACTGGCTTGACATTATTGGAATGATTATCAGAATGAGCTGGGCAAGATGGAAAGATTTGTCTTGATATTTTTTCATGTCTGGATAATTTTGCTAAATGAATTTTGTTAGGGGAAACCATTTTTTATTTTTTTTGTGAGGGTTCAACTTAACAAACCACCAGGAGAGACCAGTGAAGGGCACTAGAACAAGCCCTGAGTTGCTGAGCCTCCACTACTCTGCTGTCTCTGGCAGCAACACTAGTATTATTGCTAATTCTTATTTGATTATAAGCCTTGTTGGTTGGCAGGTTTTGGAGTTTTTTTCCTTAAATTTTCTGGTTTTGAAGTTTTCACAGGCCAAGAGAGATCCAAGATGCTGCTGCAGACCAAGAAATCCATGATTTAAAACAAATAATGGCTCCTTTCTCAAAACATTCCAGCTTTTTCCATGGGAAGTGATTTTCTGACAATGGCATGTGTGGTTTCCCATCCTCTCGTTCCCACAAAATTCTCTAGTTATTAATAACTTTGATAATTACAACATTGGGCTGGACTCTCTCACAGACATGGGCAGCAGTCCTACAACCACAAGTCAGGGAAAGCAGCACCTTCCAGGGCAATGTGTAGTTCTGCACAAAGTGGTCGTGCTGCTGCACCCAGATTAGGGATATCTGGGTTTAAGCCTGAGAGCGGGGCAGTGCTGGGTAAATACTTGTATCTCTGGAAATCTCCTCTCAGCTTCTCCAGAGACCTCTACTCCCTGTTCCATGTTTACTAACATATTTTCTCAGGCAGGGTGGCACCTGTTAAGCTCTTTTGCAAATCCGACCCCTACAGAGAAACTCCACTCTTTCATAAAATCTGCTATGAAAAGAGTGGAATGGAAGCATGCTAACACCCATGGGAAGGTCCTTGGTGGTTTCACCAAGCTTTGGTCCATGCTGATTCATTTTTCTTCTCTATTCTCAGCAAATCAGAGAGGTTCTAAAGATCAAGGTGAAACAGGGTCATGCACTTCACCATTGATGTAGCACAAAGAAAATACATGCAGTCCAAAGAATAATTGAAACCACACTCTCAGTTCTTAACTTACTTTAATTGAGTATATAAAAGAAGAATAAATTCCATTATCAGACTCATCTGGAAAAGCCAAGCTGGAGGGAGATAGTTCTTTATTGATTCACAGGGCAGTGGAGGAGGGAACCCAGTAAATTCACCCCCTCAAGCTGCAGATGAACAGTGACCACATGCTCCAGTACGGGCGTAGACATCTTGAGCACAAAATAGACCAGAACCTGACCTATCTCTTCCAGCCACTCAGCCAGCTCGTTCCAATCGCGGGCATGGGGAGGGGGGAGGTCCCTTCCTGCCGCATCAGTCGTCCTCTGCCACACAGCTACGGGGAACCGAACATACCGGGGCCATGGGTGGAGAGACATTAGAGGATGAGGGGGAGGGACCAGAGGTGGTCCCCCCGGGGAAAGAGCGAGAGGGCGGGCACGGGGAGATCGGTCAACTGGTGGGGTACATGCTGCAAGGAAGGTGGGAGATTTGCAAGTGATTCATGCATGTCCAGTCATATTCCGCTAATGCCAGGCCCCTCAGTTCCAACCTTTGCCCTATGAGGTAACAAAGGAAATGAGGCAGTTAGTAAGAGAAACTGGTGTTTCCTCGACTAATACGTTTGCATATTTGGAGACGTTGAGTTCAACTCAGGTGTTTACCCCACATGATTGAAAAACTTTGCTGAAACTGGTCCTAACAAATACACAGTGCAGTGTTTGGTTGACGGATTTTCGTGACAATTGTGCAGTGTATGCGAATAATCCACAAGCAGGCATAACATGCAATCACTTAACAGCAGAAGGGGATTTTGCCACAGTAGACTCACAAACAGGCTACCCCCAAGAAATTTATGAAATTATTGCAAAACTGCCTTTAAGAGCAATGAGAAAACTCCCAAGTACAGACAGAGACAGTAATATGTCCTTCACAAAGGTTTTACAAGGTTCTACTGAACCCCTCTCTCAGTTTCTTGATCGGCTGCAGGCTACTTTAAACAGGCAAATTGAGCATGATGAAGCTAGAGAAATGCTTTTTAAGCAACTGGTATATGAGAACTTGAATCCAGATTGTAAAAGAGCTTTGCAAGCTCTCCCTAAAAGGGAAAGCTGCAGGGTTGCTGAGATGGTTCGAGTATGCCAGGGTGTTAAGTTGGTTGAACACCAAACTGCTTCTCTGGCTACAGCTTTAAGCACGCAGCTGAGAGTGCAGGAGGTGGCAAGACCTAAAAGCGGTTGCTATAAATGTGGTGCTGCTGATCATTTTCAAAGGGATCGCCCTAAGAAAACCCCCATACCAGTGTGCCAAAAGTGTCAGCAAGGGAAGTAGGGGTCAAAAAACTCCTCACAGCAGGGAAACTGGAGATGGGGGCGAGGTCGTGCGCCCTGGCACAACAAAAATATTCAGCTCAGGAAAACAGACCGGCGATCTGGCATTGGGCTGGATTTATCCAATGGAGAACCAGTAAGTATAACATTTACTGTTAGTGTTAATTCCTACAAGGGTTTGGGGATCGTTGGCCCCAGGGGTACATGCACTGTTAATAGGGAGATCGTCAACCACTAGGATGGGTTTGTTTGTTCTGCCTGGAGTGATAGACTCAGACTCACACAGTGAGATTCAAATAATGGCATGGACCCCAGTACCCCCTGTTACATCCCTAAAGGACAAAAGATTGCCCAATTGATCCCTTTTTTCAGCGTGTCTCCTGCTGGGGAGGGGGAGAGGGGCTCGGGGACTTTTGAAACACAGGTGAGCCACAAATCTATTGGGCAAGGTCCATTACAACAATGCAGCCTAAGATAATGTGCCAAATAGATGGGCATAGATTCACAGGCTTGGTGGACACAGGGGCCGATGTTACCATCATTAAGGACACAGAATGGCCTCCTGACTGGCCTACTGTTTACCTGGCTTCGACCATTCAGGGGGTGGGGGGTACACAAAGGCCCAGGCAGAGTGCTCAAATATGCATAATGCTGGGGCCAGAGGGACAAGTGGCCAATATAGCTCCTTTTGTTGCTCCTATACCATGCACGTTGTAGGGGAGAGATATCTTGGGACTGTTTGGCACAGTCATGCAAATTGCTCTTGCAGATGACCAGGTTTTTCAGTAGGGGCCATTGAACAACCGTTCCAAGGACAGATTAAGCTGGTCTGGAAAAGTGATGGGCCTATATGGATTGATCAATGACCCATAAAAAAGGGATGGCTTGCTCATTTAAGAGAACTTGTAAAAGAACAGCTTGAAGCAGAACATATCGTGCCAACTACGAGTCCCTGGAATACATTCGTGTTTTGAATCCCCAAGAAAAGTGGCAAGTGGAGAATGTTGCATGACTTAAGGGCAGTTAACTCAGTAATAGAACCCATGGGGGCATTGCAACCAGGACTCCCTTCACCTGGTATGCTTCCAGCAGGATGACCATTAATGGCAATTGATTTAAAGGACTGCTTCTTTACCATCTTTCTGCACCCTGAGGATGCTCCACGGTTTGCTTTTTCTATCCCCTCTCTGAACAATGCACAGCCCGTGCAGAGATACCACTGGGTTGTTCTTCCTCAGGGCATGTGAAACAGTCCGACCATATGTCAGAATGCTGTGGCAAAAGCTATTCACCCCATCGGAAAGCTTTATCCCTCAGCAATCATTTACCATTGCATAGATGACATTTTAATCGCCACGGCCAAAGAGACTGAATTGCAATCAGTTGTTACTGTTCTAACTGATGCTGTCCAAGATGCAGGATTGCAGGTTGCTCCAGAAAAAATCCGGTAATTGCAGCCCTGGACTTACCTTGGATGGAGAATCACACAGCAGGAGATCTCGTCCCAGCCACTTCAGCTTAAGGTAAAAGATACCTTAACATTAAACGAATTGCAAAAACTTCTAGGAACCATCAATTGGTCAAGGCATATATTAGGTTTAACCACAGAGGAGCTACACCCCCTGTTTGAACTGTTAAAGGGTAACTCAGACTTGATGCCTAGCAGCTCTCTGACTGCAGAGGCAAAGCAGGTGTTAGAAACACGCTCCAAGGCAATCAAGAGCAGGCAAGGCAGAAGGAGAGATCCTGAACTGCAAATCTGCCTTGCTCTTGTTCCTAGCAGGTTCCAGACATTTGCAGCCTTGTTTCAGTGGGATCAAACTGAAAAAGATCCACTAAGGGTCCTAGAGTGGCTGTTTCTGCCCCATTCACCCCCTAAAATTGTGTGGACCACTAACAAAATGTTTGCCAAGCTTATTGTTAAAGGCAGAGGACGTCTACAGGAGTTGGACGGACAGGACCCTGTGACCATCTACATCCCGGTGACTAAGGACAGACTCGACTGGCTGCTGGCCAAAGATGCAGAATTTCAGGCTACCTTGGCAAGCTATGATAGTGACATTTCTATACATTACCCTAAACACAGGCTTTGGGCAGAAATGGGTAACTTACCCTTAAAAGCCACAACCAGATGCAAACACCAACCAGTAAAAGGCCTTTACTGATGCATCAGGATGGACAAGGAAAGTTGCAGTGACATGGGTAAACCCTGATACAGGACGGTGGGAACAAGAGGTGCAGACCATGAACCAAAGTTCTGTACAGGTTCTGGAACTGGCTGCTATCTGTATTGCTTTGGAAAGGTTCTCAGAGCAACCTGTTAATGTTGTAACAGATTCTTGCTATGCAGCAGGTTTAGTATCCTGTCTCAAAGGTTCATTCCTTTGAGATGTTGTAAACCCTCACTTGTTGGTTGAAATGCGTACTGTTTGGTTTCTTGTTAACCACAGGAGGTTTCATTTTTTACACTATGCACATAAGATCGCACACAGAAATGCCAGGGCCCATAGCAGAGGGGAACCAGAGGACAGATGGAGCAGTGCCCAAAGTCTTAGAGCATAGAGATATTTAACACAGTGCCCAAAGTCTTAGAGCAAGCGAAATTGTCTCATTCATTTTTTCATCAGAATGCATGCTCACTGAAGATACAATTTCAAATCACACTCAATAAGGCTCAAGACGTAGTTATATCATGCCCACATTGCCAACAAATAACTCCAATGCCATCTCAGGAAGGAGTTAACCCCAGAGGATTAGTGGCAAATGAGATTTGGCAAACAGATATAACACATATACCTGAATTCGGCCCATTGAAATATGTACATGTTACAATTGACATACACTCAAAAAACATCACTGCCACTGCCATGGGCAGTCTTCGCAAACGAAGATTTGGGAAAGGTCTTTTACCCTTCGAGCCTGCGCAGTGGATTTTTTAGGTGAGACACAGTGTGCGCTGAACTGAGCCCACCCTTTAATCCTGAGGTTCATCTGCCGGGGCCGAGCGAGCTTGGACAGTGGCAACGAGGTCCTCAGGACATAGGTTTGTTTAGAGTGACCTTCTCTAAGATGGATGGTCTTACAGGGCTGACGAGCTCCATGTGCCCAGGGAAGTCCCCTGACCGGGAATCGAACCTGGGCCGCGTCGGTGAGAGTGCCGCATCCTAACCACTAGACCACCAGGGGGCCCCACTGCCACTGAACGCACTGGGGAAAAGGCAAAGGACGTGATAAGACACTGGCTCAGCTGTTTTGCAACGCTGGTTACCCCAAAACAGATTAAAACTGACAATGGACCAGTTTACATATCAGAAAAGGTAAAAACCTTCCTGTCAAATTGGGGAATTTCTCACTCTACAGGCATCCCACATTCACCTACAGGACAGGCCATAGTAGAAAGGGCACATCACACCTTAAAAAACATGTTGCTTAAACAAAGGAATGGGGAATCCATCTGTAGCCCACAAGAGCATCTGTGGAAAGCCACTTATGTCATACATTTTTTAAATTGTGACAGCACTGAAAAAAGCAGGCACAAAAGGCAACACAGACCTCAGGCATTCTCCTCTCCCAAACCACCAGTCATGATGAGGGATCTAATTTCAGGACAGTGGGGTAGGACTGGTAGATCTTGTGACATGGGGGAGGGGTTATGCATGTGTATCTACAGGAAAAGAGCTGAAATGGGTTCCTTCCAGGTATGTTAGACCTTACCTAGGTACATCCACACAGCAGCAAGAACCAGAGTAATGCAGAGTTTAAAAACACAGTTATGTTTACCATTTGGTAATGATGTTTACATTTCAGGTTTACAATTGAAGATGACCAATGTGGCAAAATGCAGAGTTTATACAAAAACCCATGAGTGTGTATGTGAAGAGTGAAGTGGCGGCCACCCATGTGAGTGTCTGCGAGTGAATAAAAGAGTTATGTGAATGTATAAAGCACCTTAAACACCAAACACCTTATAAGAATATCACTACCTCAGCCACATGGTCACATTAGGAGAATTTAGTTTACTGCATTTAGCTTGCTTTTGAAATAAAGTTGAATTTTCCTATTTATATAAACCCTGAGAAAAATAAAGGTTACAATTTATAGGTACTACACAGTTGGGCCAAGGCCCTTAGATTAATAAAGCTGTTTTCCCAGGTTACGCCATACCCCTTAGGGAAAAAACGGTTTAAGGTAATGCGAACGGGTTTAAAAGGTTAAAGAAAACATTTTCTATAGATATATAAGCTGTTAAGGAACCAGAGTGAGAGGTGTGCTGGATCACTGCAATGCTATGGTAATTGTATAAGGTAGTGTTCTGTTATTTGCAGTGTCGTTATTGCACTGTTTTCATGACTTGCCTTAAATTGGATGGGAGGAGATGTAGGGATGTGTCCCAAGAATGCAGAGGGAAGCATTCTGGGAGTTGAAGTCTCTGGACAGCCTACTGGGGCACATGAGCAATGTGTGCTGTGCTGTCATTGGTCAGGCGGTCACATGTCCTGCAGAGGGGTTATAAGGAGGTACTTTTCTTTGAAATATACAGATTTGGCTACTTGCAGCTACCTGCTGGGTCGTGTCTCTTTGTATTACATTAGTATATCACAGACCTCACCTTTCTTTCCATAATGCTCTGATTTCAGGTGTCGCAATTGACAGTGGCATGGAGCTCCATAGTGCAACTACCTGCTGTGTGAGAAGACAGTAGAAACAAGATTTCTTCATGTCCCTTCCTTTTTGCCCCCCCATCCAAAATGTATCTTTTGAAGGGGAAAGCACTGTCATGTGCTGAAGTCCTACTAAAAGCTGGAAACTCTCCTTTGTTCCTTCTGTCTTGTGCACCAGTGGTACTGCTGCAATCCAAAGTAAGATTCCAACACCTGTGAATACTCTTCTTCCCACTTTTGATTTCTCTCTCATTTTCTTATTTCTTTATTTCCTCTTGCAGGAGGACTTGCAGGCTCTACCTGGACTGTCATCAGGTACCACATGTTAGTAAAGTAACTTGTTAGAAGTGTCAGAGCTGAAATTGTAATTCTATTCATTGTGCCTCTCCAAAGAGAAGGTAATTTGAGGAGAGATGGAAGCTGTGGACAATTCATTAGATGCACATCTCAAAGGAAAGTGTGCCAGACATGAGAATGTGATATGTTTCTGAATACCTGGATTTGATGTTATGTTACTGTGGAAAGAATAGCTTTCACAGTTTTGTATTTTGGAAAATTTGTCTTTGACTGTGGGAAATTGCCAGCTGGTCTGGGTCATGGTGGATCTGAGGCTCATGTAAATGAGTTGGCATGGATGTATTAGGAAATAAAAACCAATATCCACGAAAGCATGCCATGAAATTTGGAATAAATCTTGTAACTGAAAATTAATTGGTATTATACTAAGAAATGCAAAACAAGATGGTGTCAGTTCAGATAGTTTCCTTTCTCAAGTACCAAGGACAAATTAAGTTTCTCAACAGTATTACGCAATGAAATATACTTACATCTGACATTGAGAAAAGACTGTCCACTGTGGAAGCTCTAAATGCAGCTTTCTCTTCAAGGCTGTTCTACCACTTCTTGCAATAAGAAACACAGAGTTCCACAAAAACTCTGAGATGTTCTTACCACCCTCGTACATCACAGCACCTCTCTAATTCATGAGAGGGTTGATGCACATCTTTACAGAACACCTATGCCTCCTGACAGACCAAGCCAAACTTGTCATCTCCAGGTGGCAAGAAAATCTGGCACTCTGAAACACACTCAGCTCCAAAACCATTGCAACAGAAATGTAAAATGGAACAAAACCAGACATACATATTGCTGCAGATTAATAGAGGTGGAATCAATCAACAACTCTCTTTGAGGTTAACTGGTTAGGATGTGAGAAAGTCCAGTTGTTCTTGTGAAAATGAGAAGTTTTTGCCGATTTTTCTTCTTCTAGCCCCAACAAAGAGAGTAATTAGCCTCTTATCTCTTTACTACCACCTTTTACCTGCTAAAAAGTAATTGAAAGTCTCTGTTCAGTCTCTTCTTTTCTGGGATAACAAGTTCTTTCCTCACATACTATGTATTACAGATGACCCCTCTGTCTTGCTCTTGCTCTTTTCTCTGCACTGGCATTTTTGCAGTGCCCCTGCATAGTTCCTGCATCACAGCTTCACAATTAGGCACAAGACTTGAGTCAAGACCCTACCATCTCTGAGGTGACCAGAGCAAAATCATTCTCTTTCAAGTTGCATGCCTATTTGCACTGCTCCAAATCAGCTCTGCCTTTTTGCTAGAGCATCCTGCATATCCAATAGTCTGTCCTTTGCAATCCCATCTTCCTGCTTCTCAGTGTCTTAATCCATGTCCCTATTTTTAGGCTACTGAATTCTCCTGCCCTGTGTGTCTTTAGCGAATGCCACCTGAGGGGCTGCAGACGCTTTCCCTAATCCATGCAGGCAAGACTGACTAAATCCTGTCTCAGAGTCCACCCTCCACCTATCAGACTTCGTCTGGGACATGTCAATTAAATCTTTCTGTATTTAATAAATCTATTAATTAGAATCAACCATTGTTTGTGCTTCCTGATGACCTCACCTACACTATGTATTAACTTGCTTTGCTGGAAATAGCATCAGAAGACTTCACTCATGCTACTCACTGATATCCACCACTTTCTCCTTCTTTTTCAAGCAGGTCACCCAGGCAAAGAAACGCCATCACTTTGTTCTGGCATGACTTGTTCCTGATAAATGCAAGTTGACTGCTTTTAACCCTCCCATTAGTCTTCATTAAGGACTTGTGTAAGAAATGAGTGAATGTAAGTATCATTCTGGGCATTGTAATGCTGTTGTGTCTCTACCTTCTTCCTCTCCAAACAAGCACCATTTCCAGTGCTATAGGCTTGTAGCCAGGCCCCAGGAGATTTCAGAGATAATGGGTTCAGAAAGGAACACTTGAACTTTTTTCTTCTAGCCCTGTTTCAAAAACAAATTTCCTTTGAAATTACCACATTCAGAAGTAGTCTATTTCAATGAAATAGCATTTTCAAGGAGAAATATGTTCTGTCACACGCTTTTTAATTAACTCTATCCCTAAATCATGTGAGGAATAATGCAGTATTTTTCTTTTCTGTTTTTGGTTGGTTGGTTGGTTGGTTGTTTTTTTGGTTTTGGTTTTGGTTTTGGTTTTTTTGGTAAAACTTAGGTGAAGAAGATTGCTTGTATTTCCCCTATTCATGCAATCTGGTTTGTTGATGAAGTGCTATTCATTGTGAAAGAGTTTGGTTTCAATAGATCTTAAACTACTTAACACAGGAACCTTAACTGATCTTGGGTGGAACTAAACTTGGATGATTTCAACATTGCCTTTGCTGAGAGCAGTTGGACTAGAAAATGTTTGAACTTACCACAAATCAAGAGAATCAAGAGCTTTTCAATAATTGGTGATAAAACGGGAATGCAAAAAGTCTCAGCTGTCCTGTCTCCTTCCAAGGGCTGGGCGTAAGATGTTTAATGGAAAAGTTTCTTGTTAAATGGCAGCCTTTTGATCAACACATCTGGCTGGTGTTTGCCATCTAAGCTCTGTGCTGATGATCTCTGGGTGACTAATCAGATCTTCAGTTAAGTGTTGTGTTTCCCTGTTCACAAATCACAGACCAGGGCTGGATTGGTCCCTGGCAGTTTTTACACTACCAGAGCACTGGGTTGTTGGTGGAGAGTGTACAGGTGAAGACCTGCTGTGAAGTACTGATATCTTTTGCATGTAGAAAGAGAGAAACAGAGAGGCAGAAGAAGAGCCGGAGGTGATGGAAAAAGGAGAACCACACCCAAAGGGGGGATGTCATGCCATGAACAAAGCAATTCACCTTCTCCTCAGCTTGTGGACTGGCTTGAGTCATTGAAGTTTCAAGAAGGCTTATGAAGGAGACCAAAGATGAGATGAACCGTCCTAGTGCCCAGGGATGAGCATCTGGATAAAGTTCAGTCTACATCTGAAAGAAGAGCCCAGAGAGCTGATGGAGGGGAGAGCAAAGGACTTGACTGCTCTGCAGGTTTCCATGGATTGCCCCTTGACTGCGTATGCTCAGAAGGGAATATGCTTTAGTCCCCGACAAAGTATCTCCTGTTAGAGATTCCCCAAAGCATCCTTGCTCGCCAGACAACCTCCTTCCAACAGCTGAGGTAGTGCAGCAGACACTCCACAGGCTGCAAGTCATAAGCAAGGTCCGCACTGGCACTGCCTCTACCAAGCTACAAAGAGTGAACTCAGTCTCAGTGTGCACATTCATAGCAAAGGCAGGGAAAGTCCACCCTTCTGCCCCAGTTCCCAGCAGAGGAAGCCTTCACACAGTTTTCCAGTGCATGTGAGTTTGTCTGTCTTTCTCTACCAACTTGTTGTCCTGTCACCCAGTGTTTCCCATCCTTTTGACTCATTGCAAAGACCGTCTTCATTAACACCATTTCATGGAGACACAAAAGCTTCTAGCTGGGGGATGAATGACATTGCTGGCTGACTGCTGCTGGTGTGGAAGGAATCCTTTACCACGTTGAAGCTTCTCTGCACAGCTTTCTAAGACAAGGTCCCTGGTCACATCTTTTCAGATATTTTTCAGTAGAACAGTAAATTAGATCTACATTAGGTGAACTGCTGCATGACTTCAGTCCATCTCTTCCTGTACAGAAGGTTCCTCACTCTGTAGATTTTCCCCATGTGTAGGTGTTTTTGCAAGGACTTTTGTCTCAATGTCTGTCAACCCAGCAGAACGGTCTACATAAAAAAAAAAAACAAAACAAAACAAAACTCACAAAAACCCAAACATCTCCTCATGAGATTAGGCCTAACAGGTCCACAGGACCTAAATACCCTGATAATCACTTGGTCAGGCATTGTGGTTATATGTGGAAAGACCAGGATGACAAGATATATCATACTGACATCCTACAACTCTCAACATTCCTACTACATGGACTTCTAAAAAAACTAGAATGTATTCCACATATTGAAACAAAATATTTACATTCCCCTTCCTTATTGGAGACTATTTACTGGACCAGCCTTTTGCCAGACACTTGACTTCACTTTACTGCTAACTGTGACTTAAGTACAATTTATGCTTCAAGTCAAGAGCTTGATCGCATTTAGTTTACTAGTGACAGAATCAATTCATTCTGGGTAGGAAAAGTGATGCATTGCTTGTCAGCTCCTTACTGGTCCACAGATTATTAAGAAGCCTAGTGAATGTATTTCTATGTTTTGGAGACATGGGGTTCTTGCTTAAGTAGCTTCATGATTACTGAAATTCAATATTCTTCTATTCAGAGGAGATTATAGGAATTCTCACATAGAGGCACAGAGTGAACATATCCTGGTTTGCAAAATTCTGGTGCATGAAGCACAAGAGGACACACATATGACTGTTCAAACTGCTGCAGAAGGGATAATGCTTCAGTATAGCAAAGGAGGATGCTGTGCAGTGGACTGGCTCTCAAAGAAGATCTTAACCACCACTACCCTGTGAACTGCCTGTGATCCCCCACTTCCCACAACTGTCCATCAAACATAGGTGTCCTAAGCAGTATCACATTCTAGCACCGTGTGTCAGAAAGAGCCTTAGCTGGGCAAAAGTCTTGCAGTAGTGGAAACTGTCATATCCCACAGCTTCTGCCTTCCTCTTGACCGGAAGTGGCTGCCCTGTAAAGAAGCTGTCTGGTGAAGCCACCACCCCCTTCCAGGGTACCTGAAGTGTAAATGGGCTTGGGCAGAAGCCATGTTGGTCAGTGTTACAATCCAATTATTAAAATTATTAGAGAGATGCCTCTGTATGAATTAAGGTGTAAATGAAACCATATGCCAAAGTCAATAGTATGAATTTTATTTAACAGGAAATGAGGGGTTCAAGGAAGGAGATAGATAGGGGAAAGAGGGGGGTGGGGGAAGAGAGGTAGAGAAACAGATTAAGTAGAAAAAGATATCACGACTCTGTAGATTCTGATGACGTCCCATTGGTCATCTTCTTCTGGTCTTCTTGTGGTTACAGACTTTATCTGTCGAGTGGTGGGGGAAAGAGTGCACAAAACTCCTGTTTCATGGGGTTTGCATTGTGCAGAAGCGGGGTGGAAACACCTCGTACTTTCCGTAGATGATGTTATACTGGATCACAGGACATTTCAGGAGTCTTTGATGCCTTCTAAGATGTTGGCTGTTGAATCAATCATGGTCCATTATGGTCCATCAACTACAATGCATAGCTCAGGCTTAGTGTGAATGTCTTTGATGCTCCCCAGAGTGGTTTTCACGGCTGAGTCATCGCTTACGGGGAGGAAATTGGCATGATAAGGACTATCCCACCTCAAATGATTTGCCTCTTATCAGCCTCTTCCTTTATCTGGAAATCCAGTTTGTAGCTTCACTGTATGGACACCTTTCTGCACCTGGGAGGTCACTCTGTGCATCACTAGCAAAGCAGCCATCCAATTGGTCGAGCCATTAGCACCAGTCTCTAACAGGACCTGGGCAGTTACTGCAGGTGGTCAAATGTCAGCAGTTCAATCTCTTACACTTGTGGATACATTATTCTCCTTTGACCTGGGATAGCTGGACCTTATCTTACCTCAAAGTCCTTTCGCAGTCCAAATTAGTAAGCATATTCAGGGAGGGGTGGGCTTCAATAGATGAGCAGCTTTGCAGTTTGCTACAGTGGACAAAAGTCCTTTGTTGATCTTAACAATATTTAAGTGGTTAACTATTTTGGTCTATGACAGTCAACCTTGATTAGACACTGGGTTTTTAATGTGAAGCAAATATCAGTTATAGCAGAGAGTAGGGAGGACTGAGGGCAGGGGAAGAAGTGGTTTTGAGGACGATTTAGAAGCAATATTGGTTGGAGCTTTTCCAGCACAAGTTTTCCTCCAGAAAGGAAAGGGCAGATTCCTTTAGTTTTCTCTGAAGTATATAATTCTTAATAAAATTACAAAGAGAACAGGGAAAGTACTGGAAAAAACTCTCAGTAAGTTTCTCTTGATAACACCAAATCATCTCGTCCTGCTGAGATAAAGTAAATAAATTCCTTTTTCAACTCACCCATTTCCATTAATTTCACTTGAACTTTCAGGATAATATAAAATATTAATTTTTAATATTATATTTATGTTGTGTTATCAATATTTGCTGGTATAATGTTTTGTTATTATAGAATAAAAATGCATGTACCTTATGGAAATGGAGCATTTGGGTATTGATGAAGCAAAATTATTTGATGTCATCAAGACCATCCAATTTGTTTATTCTCATAAGACATTTCTGGAACAGGGAGAGGGAAGTGCATTTTACGTAGAAATTTGAGTCAAGACAAAAATTACTTCTGAAATGTTGGGATTTTATCACTGTCTGAAAATGCTGGTACTGGCAGGTATTTCTGCCAAGAAACAAAGAAGCCAACAAAACTAGGCACAAAATGAAAAGGAGCAAGGTTGCTGATGGTTGCTGATGATCTTGTCTGGGGCTGCAGAGGTTACCTTGCTGGTCTATAGATAAGGCAGAGCTGCTGCAGGGAAGGCTGTCAGAAAATAAGTTACTCCGTTCTACAAATTAAATGTCTTAGCTTTGTCTCTCAACCTACCACTTGCTAGAAGGCTCTCCAACATTTTGCACACTGCTGAGCAGGCCGGGGTGAAGGACAGCCTTGTCCAGACCATCCTTATGTCCCCATAAGCAGCCAAATCAAATGGACGCAATAGGACTGAGTGAACAGGCTGAAATTGAGCAGACCTGAGGGGGTTCATGGAGATGTGTAAATATCTAACCATGGGAGGTGGACCTAAGGATATGCTTAACTATTTACATCCCAGAGAAAGTTAATTCCTGTGTTATCTGTCTGGCACTCACTTATATTCCCAATGAAGACACAGCCTGAAAGTGCCCTTAAATAGCAGAGCTGGATGCAGTTAACATGAGGATAAGGGGAGTGGGATGACCTTCACTTCCTAATGGATTCGCTCCTGAGCTAAACACATCTAAGGCTTTGGTTGTATCTATTCATCAAACTAATGGTGTGCTAGTAGTTGTGCTTATTGGATTAAATTGTCGCTGAGAGATGGGGTTATGTTAACAAGCAGCAAGTTCCCCAAAGTCACTCAAGTATGTGATGTGTACTGGCTGCTCCTCCAATAGCAATGGGAAATGTGTCAGAAGATACACCATAAAGTGTCATAAAGACTTTTATATATGTATATATATGTATATTTTATATATATATAATATATATATATATATAAAATAAAGAAGTCAGATTAAAAGTTTACTAATGCCTGAGTAAAGGCATGCCAAAGTTTCAGACATGATGACTACTTGCTCCTCAACAGACCCCATAATACATAGGACTGTCCTGGTCTCCTTGGGAGCACAGGCAGTGTGCTGTCTGTACCCATGCAACAGGGTCTCCTGAACAGACCTCTGTGGAACAATGTGGCAGCATTTTATACTGGCCTACTCAAGTCTGCTCTTTTTCTTCCAGTAGTTGGAAATGGGAAATAGGTAGGAAGGTTTCCATGCACTAGAAAAAAAGGAAAAGTGATGTGTGGCACTTTGTGAATCCTACAATGACAGTTGCTCAAACCATCCTGGAGGGGACTAATCTGATGGCCTGGGAGACAGGAAAGCATGATCACACTCCTTTGGGTCCAGACCTATTTTGTGTAAAGTGTATCTAAGGCAGACGACAAAGACTGAACAGTGACCTACAGTGCTCTTTGTTCTTGACAATAATGCTCCTGCATACAGGATACTCCTTCAGAAGTGCATTCCATCCGGGACTCTCAGTTTACTGAAACAGGAGAGCGTTTGATCCCACTACACACCAACATACCTTCTCAGCTTCAGTTAAAGTTTTGCTTTAAGCTATGCACGTGCTCTTTTGCTAACACAGGTTTGGACTGAGGCACTCCCAGGCACTATTGTCCCTAAA
The DNA here is from genome assembly GCF_001715985.3 of Manacus vitellinus. Lineage (NCBI taxonomy): Eukaryota > Metazoa > Chordata > Aves > Passeriformes > Pipridae > Manacus > Manacus vitellinus. Next base: position 1,707,382 of record NW_021940822.1, read on the forward strand.
ATTCTGCCTCCCCAAGTTCTGCCAATTTTCCTCTTGTTCGTTATTAGTGACATCTAGTGACCGTCAAGAATCATGCAGCAAATGAATGGAACCCTAATTAATAAAGGTAGATTGAACTTACATGACAAGAAAGTACTTAGACTATTAATTTAACAAGTATTTCTCACTCCTGCCAGTAAAGAAATCAGTCAGGCAGATCTCTTGTGTTCAAAATTATCCTTCTGCTTTTCAGCCTTTTGTAGAATGCCAAGGGCTACCCTAGCTCCTGCAGGAGGTCCTACGAAGAAGATCCTTGGCTAAGATTTTCCAGAATGTTGTATGATCCAGATAACAGTCTTGCAGTTTGAATTTTGATGTGCTTGAAAGGGTCTGATTTTGAGGTAGTGAATTTTCAGCTTTTCTTATAAATCAGGTTTCTTCAGGATATCTCAGTTGGGCATCTAAAACACTAGGCAATTTGTAACACCCTTTTAAAAACTCTTTTCCTGACAAAATAAGAATACTTAATTGCTTTATGTGTTGCCACCATTTAGCTGAGTATCTACCAGCTTGCAGCCCAAGTGACACAGTAGCAAAAGTCTCTGAGGTCACTATGCTCCTGATATGTTTCGCCCAAGTAGGAAACCACACAGAGCAAAGTGCCTGAGATGGCTCTACAGTGAGAGAGGCTGCAGCAGCCCTGAAATCCTAACTAAATCCAAAAAATTCCATTTGGGAAAGAAGGCAAGTGGGAGAGACACTTTATACGTAACCCAGTCATAGCAAAACACCACTTGAAGTTCATGTCTTCTGGTACATAAAATAGGATTTGAGATTCAAATCTAGATGAAAACGGGTTTGGTTTGGTCTGGTGATTACTACTTCAAGAATAATCTGTAAAAATAACCTGAGAAAGAGGCTATAATCTTAAATCGTTTGTGTTACCTCTTTCTTCCAAAGTAATGCTGCACTGGGTGAACAACAGTGCCCAGCCGCAGAGTACCCCAGGTCTGAGGCTGTTATGATCTGATTAGGGAGAGATGCCTCTGCCCAAATTAAGGTGCAAATGAGACCATATGCCAAAGTGAATAATATGGATTTTATTTAAAAGTAAATGTGAGTTAGAGATATAGAAAGAAATAGAAAAGGGGGGAAGGAAGAGGGAAGGGAGGAGGGGGAGAAAGAGAGAGATATATATGAAGCCAAAGGTAGTCATCACTTGAGGATCCAACAGCGTCCTGTTGGTTCTTCTTCACCTTGGGCTTCTTGGTGGTGGGGGTCCTGGAGTTGTTTTTCTGGAGGTACCACTCTTACACAGTCCAAGTTCTGGGTATCCACGAGGTGGTTGCAGATGTTCTCATAACTTGGGTTGGCATTTGTATGAGCAGTTGCTTCCTTTCCCCCAGTTTACCACAGTGGGAACTTTTGTTGGGATGCATTAACCAGGATATGCTAAAAGACCTCACTTCTGCTAGGCCTGGAATTAGCACCTTCTTATTGTAAATTTTTGCCATCTCTACTTATCTCAAGTTCCTGCTATGGTGGCTTATCTTATGGCCAGTTCCTTCTGTGACATTGACAATGTTTTACAACAGGCAACTGTATTTTTTAAGTCCTTACAGAGGCACAACAGGGAGACAGAGATGTGAATGCTCCACAGTTTTCAGTTTTTCTTGCCTCTTGGGGATCTAGGGAAAGACCTGTTTGCAAAGCAGTCCAGCTGAGGAATCTAGCTCCCTGGAAAGATTTCAGAAAGGTTTCTCAGCAAACAAGCCTCCACACTGAATGGAGATTGTGCCTCAGATAAAAAGCATTTTAAAGGAGTTGAACCAACACTGGTTTTTGAGTTGCACACTCACCAGTGTATCATGCAAGATATGAACTCTGTGCTATGCCTAGCTTGCTCCTGATACCACCACAGTAAGTGGTGTACCATGGGGATAGCAGAACTGGAGACACACTCAACTCTCCATCTAGAGCATACTGTTGGTGCACCTCTTATAATTTTGGTTAAACGAAAAAGACTGCTTGCTCAAATTTTCATAGTATCATCCAACCCAAGCGCGCGGGGCAGGTCCTCGAAAGTAATACACTGCGAGGGCTGAGAGGGAAGCGAAAAAAACCCCACAGCCTTTCCGGAAGACGCTCGTTCCGGCAGGGTGTACGAAGGCAGGACTGTGGTCAGATTAATTTCTGGTCGTGGTTCTTGTCTCTGGCTGCCCCCTCTCCCCCCCCCCGCCCCGCAGCTGCCACCCCGCAGCTGCCACCCCACAGCCAGGACCACCACCCAGCTCTGCGTGTCATCTCTGTCGGGACTGCGTTGCCCTCTCGGTGGTGTAGAACTGAGTGGGTGGTTTAGGTGACATTTTTTCTGCTGTTTTTTTTGGTTTTGTTTTGTTCTGTTTTGTTCTCTGTTTTTAATAAAATTCTTATTCCTTTTCTACGTCGCTCAGACACCTTTAACTTCAGAAAAAAATCATAATTTAGGGGGAGGGAAATAAAGGAAAGAGGACAGTTTCTACCTCATCAAAGGTCCTATCTCCTGAGACATATTGTCATTTAACCAAGAAAATCTCTTCTGCTCTAGGAGTGTGAAATACCAGCCCAGCACATGGGACCCAGGAAATCTGCAGTGCTGTGCTGAGCTGAACTGGCATGCACAAGCACAGTGAGAAAGGGGAAGCAGGGCAGCCATGGGCCAGGAGCAAGATTCACAATTCTCTTTGTGTCCCTGCTGTACTGGTTAGTCCAGTCCTGGGTCCACACTTGTCCCCAGGCTGCTAGAGGGGTGCCTAAGGACTCCACAGATTGAGCATGCTCCAGCCCACAGTCTGGTGAGGGGAATGTCTCAGCATCATTTCCTCTGACAGATACTGCAAATGATATGACTAGTAACAGAGTGAATACAAAAAGTGTTGCAGCCTCCAGCAAAACCAGAGCTAAAAGGGTCAGGTCATTATACTACTAGTCAGAGCAGATGCTTGTGATATTGGCAGTGACCTAAAACCACTAATCTTGTTACTCAGGGAGGGCCTTCAGCCATGGGGCTGGCAAGTGTAGCATACATAAACCAGGTCTTCCTTCCTTCCTTCCCTGAACTGCCTGCCACTTTCAGCTCTCACTTAAGGCAAAGAGAATAAGGAAACAGTGGTGACAGCTGACAAGCAATGCCCTTCACAGCAAAGCCGCTGGTGGAAACAGCTGCTGAAACAAATTTCAGTCCAGGGCTTGTAGCTTGATCTCCTTTACTCAAGACTCTCCTCCTCTGCCTTTTTGCAAGGTTTCATTCTGCCTTGACACCACCAAACACTTCATGGCAGTGATGTCAGGCTGCCACTTGTGTGTCCACCCTCACATGCACTTTGAGCAACAAGAATGCAATGCCTTGCCTGCTTGATCCTCAGCACATTGACTCATGGGCCAAGCATCCTGTGTGAGGCATGTTCTCTGCTTTAGGGTCCACTTCTGCTCTGGGACTGACACATCTACTGTAGTGCAAGCATCTGAAACAGCTACTGTGAAAATAGGCTCAAACTCCTCACTCGGAGAAAGAGCAGCCAGAGATATTTTGCTTTCTCTCCTTGAGATGGAAGTTGGGAAAGGCTGTGATCTACAACTTGGGCAGTAAAGGAGGGTCGACTCCAGAAATTCTCCAATCCCCTTCTCAGGCCGTCCATCTTGTCTTACATCAGACACACTAGAATGTCCCATTTAATATAAGTTATGCCCATCTCCTAGGAGGCAGAGATTACTCTCACAGTCCCACTCTTCATAGTGAGTGTCATCCAGAATTTGCAAGGTTTAGTACAACCTTGTTGAAAAACATCCTTTAAAAAACAAACAAAAAAAAGGATAGAAAAGCCATGTCCAAGACTCCACTCTTTGGAGACACCTATTTCTCTTGATTGGACTGTGGAGAGACCCAGAAGGTGAGTTTAGATCAGGTGAATCATGTTTGAACCGCTGTTAATCGTGATGACTTCCCACCCCTTTGTTTTGTGATGATGCTGCAGAGGAACTGTCTGCAGGTGGATTGCAGATGAGGCTAAAGCACAATGTAGATTGTCAGGAGAAGGCAGCTAGTTTTAATATGGAGGCAGGCTCTGGTAGACACTATTTCATGTGCAGCTCTACTCAAAGGGTCTGTGCTAGGGCAAAACCCACCCATCACTAGCTGCCACCATGCCTGGGGTAAGCCATGGCAAAGACCAAGGAGCCAGACCGGCAGAAGTACTCAGCGCTTCCTACCATTTCATGGGATGAGCAAGAAGATGGCAGGAAGGGGAAGACAACACAAAACATGTACCACAGTGCTTTGCTGGGTACAAAAATGTTTGACTGATGATGGAAATTGAGGATGTGGAAGACCTCAGACGGTTTTAGGCTTTTCTTTCTTCCCTATAACTGAGTGAGAACAGCACTGTGAGAAATGTCAGTTTAGTAGCATATCAGGCTAAACGCCACTGTCAACATACCAAAGCTGGGCAAGCAGAGAAGTGGGGATTTTGTTCTTTAACTGTTTGTATTTAAAAGTCCATCTTCAATTTGGAGTATTTCTATGTCTTTGGAAGCAGAGTAGCAAGACCTATGTGGAAGCTTCCAACAGTCCTCAAAGCAAATGACAACAGTGTGACCCCATCTTTGGAAAGCGTATGGACAACTGTAGACACTAAGAAAAATCATCTTGGATGAAAATTGAATTTTATTTTTTTTTACCAGCACCTCCCTGCCTCTCTAGCAACATTGCAGGTAGTAAATTACTGGAAGCTCTAAGTAAAGCCATGAAACACTTGGCTGCAGTAGTCAGAATCAGAATGCCTTTGTCATCTTCATTTAATCAGTTAGCCATCATGAGAGAGATGGATCAGCAAAGGCATCTACGTCAGAGGAGCTCTGACACACAGCTCCTGGTATGCATAGATGCCTTGCTCTCAGACAGGCTTCAGAATGTGTGGCTGGAAAGCAAAGGCTTTTGGCAGGACGTGAAGCACATACCTGAGGCAGTAGAAGTAGATGAATAGATGTTCAACTGCATCTACTTTAAGGTCAGTATCTGAAGAGAAGGAAACCTTGGAGCATCCTGGGAAATGCTCTACAGATCTACCATCCTGTTGTGGAAGCCTGTATCCATAACCAGCTCCCTCCTAATCCCTCCCAGGACATGTTGATAATGCTACGTCCTTCCTTTCCTGTCTGTAAAACATGGCTTCACTTTAAAATCCTAATATAAACAGGCAAGCCTTTGAAAGCTTCTATTGCAACCTTGTCAAATTACAGTATTTATAATTAGCTTAATTATTTTTAATTGCTTTACTTACTACTGGTAGGCTCTCATTAACATGGCTAAAAAACCAGTCAGACAAAAAAGCTTCTCATTTTAATATGTATATCAAGAATATAACATATAACACAGGTTTTTGCCCTGTTTTCCCAAGGAAACACTTTGTCAGCGGCTGCTGTCATTCCATTTTCCCTTCTTTAATATTTTTCCAATGTTGTGTTCCAAGGTGGTTTGATATGAAAGATACAAAAATGTTATATATTAACATGAATATTGGCACGTGGATGGAGGGGAGAAAATACAGTGGAGAGGGCTTCACTGCAATAATTGGTCCAGTGGTGGAAACACCAGCTGGCTGCTGCAACCAGTGTCTCTGATGAAGGCTGACATTAGCTGCTTCAGGGAAAAAACAACTCAGAAGTGCCCAATGTAAATCAAATAAAGCAGAAAGTGAATGTATTTAAGATATACATAATTCACAGACCTCATCCTCATCCTGGGCTCGTCCTGTGAGCTTTTCAGCTGCTGATCTACCCTGACACCACATCGGCAGACAGCTCATGGTTTTCCAGGACATGAGCTCTTCTGATAGCAAGACATAAGATCCTTTGTCCTGAAGGAATAATGTTTCCATGCATTACAAATATATTTTCTTTACATTATCCAGATTGTTGCAGATCTGTTCCTTGCCATTTTTTTGTTCTTTACCATCATTCACCAGCAAGAACAAAGCAAACATTATGAGCAATGATTTAATATTTACTTAAAAAGCTTTAGTGAGAATAGGAGTGTTTTGAGCATCAGACTGGTATCCTCCAAGTTCCTATTTTATGACCATCCAACACCACATTCTCCTAAGATGTGCCAGTTCATCAGCTTACAATGGACTTTTTTGTTCACATGGTTCCTTCATTCTGCTTTCCTCAGAAGCCCATATGAGGTAAAAAATAGCATTTCTATGACAAGACCTTATTTTCTATAAAACCATAATGGCTGGCATTAATCTTATTTGCATTCTCTAATTATTTATCAGTTCGATGCTGCATTCCCTTTCTTCTGCATTGCTTTATGCTGTGTGGCTCAGTATTACTTGGATCACCCACAGCATCACTGAGAATTGTTCTAGATCCTCTAAGATGAATGAAACTCCTTTCCTGTCTGTTTTCCTCATCCTGGGACTCCTCCTCAACATGGTAAGGCTCAGCAAGAGACAGTGGCAGAAAAGACTTAGGAGAGGTTTATAAACAGTCCTCTCCTCATCTGGAAGAAAGGAAAGATTACTGGGAGAGGAATTCTCCAGGTTCCAAGGAAACTGTCTGATTTTCTGCTCCTTCAGCTTTTGGGCTCTGTCCAGTCCCTTTGGTTCTTGTGATGATTGTGCTCCTATTCATTGTGCTTGCTCACATCATGGCAAAGAATATAATATTGCTGGGGTTTCTTATACTTTTTAAGTTGTTCAGAAGTTCCTTCTGAGCCTATTTCAGAAAGCAGCTCTCTAGCTTGAAAGACCAATAACTTTAATTTCCCTTCTTTCTTCCTCTTATGGTCTTTGCAGCAAAGAAAATGTGTGTTCTCCCTTTGACTTTTCTCAGCAAGTGCTGATTCCTCTCCATTGGAGATTCCAAATCCCTCACCCACTCTGCCCTATCCCTCTCCATGAATGACTGGCAATGCTGGCCAGAGCAGGGCAGATGCAAAACTACCCACTTGTAAAGCAAGATGTGAAAAAGACCAAAAAATCACATTCCTTCACAAATCACAGGTAACAAATCTTGTCCTCTTGCCAGAAATACAGACAGTTCCCGTGGACAGCAGCTGAATGGTCATCAGGGAAAATCCTCGACAATTTGTATTCCTCCAGGTGCCAACATCATTTGCACCAAGCACATGAATTTCCAGTTTGACATTTTTTACAAATTGAATCTACTTTCAGGAGTTACAAAAGCACCTTTTTTTCCCTCATCAACCTGAAAGCTGTGAGATTCAGCTGGAGCATCTGAGGAGCTCTTAAAAGGATTTTAGAAACATCAGGTAAGAGGAGGCCAGCTCAGTGTGTTAAGCATTATATCTCCATTGAAATCAACAGGCTGTGGCTATTCACAGCAGCTGACACTGGGTCTGGCACTAGAAATGCTCTAGCTCTACTTTTATGAGAGCTTGAAATGTATTTATGGTTCACAACAGAGCTCTGTGCCAATGCTTCCTTGAAAAAAAACCTGGATGTGTTAGTTTAACATTATTAGTAAATCTTTGGCTCTTCTGCAGCAGCACTTTTTGGTTATTTAATACCTATGAGGACAACTTTCTTAAAATAACAGGTGAAGTACAGGGACTTTAGAGAGTTGCGTGTAATTCTCTGTTGTTGCAGACTCAGATCTTTAGCAGATCGAAAAGCTGCAACTGTGTGCACCCCAAGGCCCTGGGAGAGGAGATGCAGTGCAATAGGATTACAGATGTATAGTTGTTTTGTGTGAAGGCATAGGAAGTATTTCATATGTGATTGCCAGATGAAGAACAGCTTGCTCAGCTGGTAAGGAAGAGACAATGATTATTTTGTAAAATCACTAGGTACTGTATAATGGGGATCATGCTAAACATTAACCAAGAAGAGGAGCAGGAGAATAACTAGATAAGTTGTGCCAACTCAGCTCCATATTTGGGAAAGTAACATCGAGTTCATTGGGAGGTCGGGTATAATTTCATGGTTGACGGCCACCAGAGACCACTGGAGGGATCTCCAGGGACGTAAGAATGCATGTGCAAAGAGGAGGGAACATATGTTAATTACTTTGGGGAAATGATTATCATATGTATGTTTATTCTGGGACGATCAATGAATATGTAAACTATAGTATATAAACAGGAGCTTTTTCTGTACTTGGTATGCATGATAGGCTTGGAAATATCCCCTGTGCATCCAGCACTGAATAAAGAATGCCTGCTTTCTAATGCTAAAATTATAGTGTTAGAGAGTTTACTTTCTTGCTGTTTTCGGTAACAATATGAACAGGGCAACAAAAGTTGCCTTGTCTCAAATGTGAACACAAGAATATTTTTCCAACCAGCAAAACCAGTATCCCAGCACTAAATTGAGGGCTGAGTGGTTGTAAAAAAGGATTCGAGATTCAGTTTCTGAGGAAAAGCATCTTCAGGTCCTGTTCTGCTGATTTTAAATGTCTGTGAGCAAATAACCTGTAATTCTCATATGTGTGCAGTTAGCTGGCTTGAAAATGTACCTACTTAATAAAATGTTGTATCTGTTTGATCTCTTCTGCTCAAAAAGCCCCTGGGAATATTTATTCCACCTTTGCATAGAGATAGAGAGTACAACAAATTTTTAGTTCTAGAATAACACCAGGTACCTGGGATGGGCTTCATGCAGACAGTTATGTCAGGTCTAGACAAAATATGGTGTCCAGATGCAGTACTTGAACCTACATATTTCAAGCCTGCTTGTGGAGATGTAGTCAGGAAAACTCCTGTTTTCTCTGAGTCATTTCATTAGAACTGAAAGAAGATGGTGATATGGTTTGGGTGGCCAGTCACACTGAACCAGGAATGTCACTTTTCAGCCTGACTTCTCTCAGCTTTCACAACTAGTCTGCAAAATAAAACAAATAAATAAAAACATCACGAAGAATCAAACAACTACCTTAAAGTAATATATGAGAGGAGAGGAAACTCTCGGTTGGTGGCGGGTAGTCCATGAGAATAAGAACATACTCAGTGTCTCTCCTAATGGGTGACCTAACATGGCACAACCCTGCTGCAAAACCTGTGGTAATGCACTCTCGTCATCCCTCAAATCACATGTGTGTGCTTACAAGCACCCACATCCTGTGCATTGGGATACAGTGCATGGGATCAAAAATCCTAGAGTCTTGGATGGAGGCAAGACTTTACAGAAAGAATCACTGAGTCCCTGTTCATCATCTTTGAGGGTTTGATTTAGCACCAAGCGAAGATCTTTGGGGTCTTTCTGCTTGAGCCCAGTGGGTACTGACACAGACCCCAGATATGGAGCCTTTCAGAATCCCGTGGTTCCTCCAGCTGTGCGTGCAGAGCCTCTCTCCTTGGCAGGAAGAGGGAAGAGCTTCAGAGTGAGAATGCAATTAGTTAATTGGTTAAAGTGTAGCAATGTGAAGCTGGGAAAAGGCTGCAAGATAATCGTTATCATTACTATCAAAACTGTAAGACAGCTTTCCATAAATGCCTTCTTTCTTTATTTCTCTTGTAAGGTCAGTACCAAAAGAATTTTTCATCTCACAAATTACTATTAAACAACTTGGTACTGAGCTCTGAGTTGAAACATATTCTATTTAGCAGACAATATGAAACAATGCCTATATTATTTACCAAAAAAATTTAAAGCACAGAAAGGCGTGACACTAAAAATCCATCTGAATTTAATGAATGGATGTAGAATATGCTGGACTTCCTCTATATATTTATTTCTCAAATCAGATTTTATAAATACCTTTGTATCACAGTCTTTCTTTGCCCCTTCTATAAAATGTTTTTATGATGACAACTTTATTGATTCTTGAATTATTCCTTTCCTGACTTTCAGATTGCAATAACCTTGATGGCCTTTTGTGTATTATCTATTATTATTTTGTTCCCCTATCTTAATGATATCTATTATTTCCTTTTTTTATATATAGATTGTTTTCCCATAGTCATGCTTCCTTGAGAGAAAGAGACACAATAATTAAAAGGATGGGATATCTCCTGATGTTTCGATTCCATTATGTGTGAAATACTCAAAATTATTAAAGAGATTTTGGGCAAATTTGTAATGTCTTTGAAGACAAGGACAAGAAGCTTCATCTAGGTCTTTTTTCACCTTCCAGACAGCATTTAGACAGGATTTCTAAAATTGCCTAATTTCTAATGTATTCCCCCAGGTTATTTCAGCTTTTCAGTATGCCCTGTGCATTGCTGTGGTTAATAATCTGGCAGAGTCCATCGGCGAAGCTCAGCATGTCTTGTAAAGCAGCTGGCAAATGCTACAAGAGGGAGAAGAGGCAGATGCTAAAAATCATCTCATGTTAGCACATTTACAAGTTGACTCCATTCTCTTTCTTGAATGAACGACCCAACCAACTGGGCATGGATGGCACATTTTGTAATCCAGGCTGCCTTTGACATGTTACTGTGGCATGGGCTCTTTGAGTGTCAGAGCCAGATCCCTGGCCTGCATAAATCCCCACAAGCAGAGCTGGGGTGGCTGATGCTGGATCCATTCCAGGAATTCAGGGCAAGTCTGGTTATGTTTGTGGCATGCAAATTTAAAAGACCTGATAAAATCAAGTAGTCCAGAGATGCTCTTGAATTGAAATTAATAACTGGGGATCATTTTCTCCTTTTTCCTTTTATTCTGGCCAGTAGAAGGGTATGGTTGGGCTTGTTGTGTAGTGGAAAATATAAGACTAGCCCAACTCAGTCTCATCCCTGAGGGAGGGTGATGAGCTGCAAGGACCATTAAATCTGGGACCTTTGTCTCATGTTAGTTGATATAAAAGGTCTGTATGTGTTGGGGTAGCTCCATCAGTACCACCAGCAGTGCATCAGTGAAGCTACTTATTTGTCCAATGTACTTATTTTTTCTCTCTGACCTTCCTTTTGAAACCATTATATTGGAATTCAATAGCAAGTTTTATGTTCTAGTTTTTTTAGTTCTTTAGGTTTACAGTCACAACCGAAAATTGATAAGATAATTTCTAAAGATTTCGACAGGCAAAAAAAATTAACCTGCATGCTGTTTTTTAAATATCTCACCAGCCATTTTGTGGCAGAAGTCTGGGCTTACTTTTAGCTCTGGGAGCTCATTAAATTGCTCCTCTGACCACTGTGCATATCTCTGTATTTAGTGTGACAAGGTTGGTATCACAAAATAGAAACCAAACAGAGATGGTGCTCCAAACCTTTGTAAAGAGATGTGTATGTGTTGCTAATATAGCTCAAGTACTTCTAAAATATTAGACATTGCTCATGTTTGGCAAGTAAGCAGAAAAGTACTTCCTGAGCCATTATCTACAAGCTTCTGGAGTCATATAAACCAATTTTCTGTAGCTATATCTGTTAGCAGTTCTGGTATTTCTTTCCTGTCTCTACCATATCTCCTTTGATCATGACTTTAAGGGACCCAAGGAATGCTTAAAAAGGAAATGTGACTTCGTCTCTTTTCAGATTTTGGGCCTCTTTGCACTTGATTCATTAGCAGATAAGGAAGCTGTTTGCACACTTTGTTCGATCATTCCCTTTGCCAGAGAGGGATTAGTCTTTTCCAGTACCTTCTTTTTGAGTGGACTATTTGAAAGGTTAGAAAAGAATTATCTATATTTAAGGCAATATAGTTGCCTAGTGCCACTTGAAATATCTTGGCAGAACCAGCCCATCCCCATGTGGTTGGTGGTTAGCACATGAGATTTATCAACCTCTTTTCTTCTGGAGCAGCAACTGAACATGTACCACAGAACATCCCTAGAAATCCACATTTAGGAAACTGAGTCCTGCCCAAAAGGACTTATCAGATCTCACGATGCGACATGCTTATGCCTATGAATCCAGGAAAGCCCTTGAAAGAGAAGAACTTTCTCCATAGCAGCAAGCGAAGCCTTGGACTTGCTTGAGACCCAGAGCCCTCGCCAGCTGTGTCCAAACACAGAGCCTTTTTTTCCCTTAGCTTGTCTTACAGAAAATCTGGTCCCATAGGCAGGCAGAGGAGTCATTCTCAGGAAGTTAATGGACTTACCCTGACCAAGGTTAAGATGAAGCTTGTCTTGTCAGTCTCAGGGGTGTATGATGAGGGGGAAGGGTGCTGACAGAGGGTCCTCTCCATGCCAAGCTTCCTGCCAGTATACTGCTGAGGGCCCCAGCTTCAACCACTCTCACTCTGATACACAGAGCCAAACTCCAGCCAGGCATGCCTTTGCATTTTCCTGATGGTATAGGAGTTGCATCGCTGCAGCACAGTGCAAAATTAAGATGGCTACACAGAGTCCTTTTGTGGCTGGAAAATCCGAGAGGGGAGTCTCCCAAAAGTTAACACAAGTAGAAAAATAGAGACACAATGAAGGAAGAGTATATGCACGCAAAAATACACAGAGAGACAGGCTACACAATGAACACTAACAGAAACTTGAACAGGTTTTTAAATCTGTTAGAATTAGAAGAAGGACAAACTAGCCTAGGTGCATTATTTAATTAAAAATAAGAGCTATCTGGTGCAACAAGGAGAGGTTTGTTTCCTTCAGCCTTCTCAATGAAAGACAATCTGAGACCTCCACTTTATTACATTTAACCAAAGAAGTAGCACTGCAAACTAAAATAGGAAAACACTTGGTTAAAGAATATTTAGAGAAGTTATTGCATCCTGAGGAAGAGCTGAAGTTTTGCCTCCTGCACTTAGTAGTCAGGTGAGAAGATGCCTACATGTTTAGTCGTCATCTCTAAATTCTCTGTGCCTGCGGAGTTGAGGAGGACAAGCAGACTAGTTCATCTTTCAGGAGAGAAAGAAAAACAAAGGAAATTGGAGTAATCTAATACCAGAAAGGCAGAAGATAAAATTATTAAACAATCTCTTTGTAGTCATCTAGGGAATAAACTGATAAAACCAGCCACATAGATTATTCAAGAACTTACATTCTCAAACCATTTCTAATTTCATTCCTTGTCAGAGTAACCAGCCAAGTGGATAAAGGGGAGACGGCAGATGATATAGGTCTTGAATTTATTAAGAGGATGACATTGTCTTACATGACATTCTCTTAAGCAAAGAGAGAAATATGGCCCAGTGGGTGCACTCATAAAACTCGTGGATGACTCTGTGTTGAGAACAGTACTGAGAGCTTTGGAGGACAGGATTAGCTGGATTAGCTGGAGAAACAGTAGAAATCAGTGTAGGTGACTTCAGTAAAGATAAGCCCAAAGGAATTCAGACAGAAATGAATGATTTCTTCTGGGGTCTCTGGCACCACAGGATGAGAGATTTTGCTGTAGCAGTTCTTTAGAAAATGTTTACCCTTCATAAAAATGAAACATTGTGTACTGTCTTTCCATGAAGGGTCACTGGAAAAGTACAAAACTTCCAGGCTTCATTTCTCCAGAAAAAGCTAAAATTCTCCATGCAGGTCTGCTCCCCTCCTCAGTTATTTCAACCCCTAAATAACCACCAATTCTTAGTTTAGATGGTGTATTTAAACATTTAGGAGTATTATTTTTCAGCTAGATAGGCTTCATAGAAAGAGCATCACTAACAAAACCAAGATTTCCTGTGGCAGGGGAAAGGATGCTGGCTTGGGATCAATCTTTCAGAGTAATTAGTTAATTAGCCATGGCCTTCTTCAGTGCTGGGTCCCACTTCTGGTTGAAAAGTAGAGGAAAGGGCATTGCTGTGTCATTAAATGTTTTGGTTTTATACTGCTGTAGATATTACCTTTCCCCTTTTAATTTCTGAAGGATGCAGCTGGACTGTATTGCCAGAATAAAGGATGTTGTGAAAAATAAATACATCAGACAATAATAAATTGTTTGGATTGAGTAGTATATGCCAAAGACTTTTCATACCAAAAAGACCGAGCTGCTAACAAATCTGTATAAACTCTTATTAAAATTTGCTACAAGAGTTTAGGATATCTAAAAAAAAAAAAAATCTGCTACATCTGGTTATCAATAATTGAAATATTTCTCCTGATCTGTTTGTCCTGTTTCAACAGCACCACAATACTAAGTGAGCCCAACATTAGGAATAGGGGACTATAATCACAGACGCATCTGAAGACAAGGCAGTGGACAGAGTTCTGTAACTGTGGTTCTCCCCTGGTCTGTGCACCTGGATTTGGGGTATACTGCCTATTGACCCAGCTGCCTGTTTGGCAATATGCCATGTATGATACAGGCAGGTGTCCTAAAGTGTCTCTCTCATGCAAAATTTACACCTACCATCCTTTTTCCTCACTTTTAATATATGTGACATAACTCACAGAGAAATACACCGCTGCTGTTTACAAACATAGAGGACAACAAATTGACTTGATTGGAGAATTATACTTTTTGAGGAAAATTTAGGTGGAAACCCCCACCTAATTTTTCACTACATGTTGAGCAGAGAAGGAAAGAAGGAGGAGAAGGAGTATTGGGGAAAAAAAAAACAGACCCCAAAAAAAACCAACATGAAAATGCATTGTTTGGTGTTCAGTACACATTTTTTCCTTGACATTAAAAAATCCAAAAGCACAAAAAAGAAAGTGTAATTAAATCAAAAGTCATTTTCGCTAAAAAATACCAACTAATTTTTCAAAGAAGTACAAATGCCTTAACTAAAGAATTTTCCTGTGAGTTCTGCAGGGTTCATTTCAGTGATAACCAATGTAGGCATACATTTTGGTCACTGGACTACCATCTGTTCTTAGCTTTTCTTTTGCAGAGAAGGTAAAAGCCATGAAAATCAGTAGTACAGCAGCATAGAAAACCCTTGCAATACAAGGCAGAGATGTTCTGCACTAACCACTTACAAACAGTCTGAAAAGCATGATAATCAAGATGTGTTTCAAAACAACGTTTAGATATAAAACCTGGGAACACATTTATACGTTTCCAAGAAACATATATCCTGGAACTCAGGTTAAACACACACAGGCTTTACCTCTGATTTCTAGTATAAACTAAAAACTTGCTTTCATCTTTTTCTCTGGAGGTCCTTTGCAAAATTAATTGTCCCTGACTTCTTGACAGTATTACCTTGGTAAATGCAATATATAGGCATTGGCAAATGCCTTGCACTGTGCACATCAATTTTAATATATCAATAAATTATTTTCCTGTAATCACCAATCTAAGATACTTTCTACAGAAGCTGATTTATGTAGATAACATAGATGACACACTGGGTCTCCGGGTGTCCTCTTGCTAGGTTACAGCTATTATAGAAAACAGATGAGCTCTACTGAGATGCAGGACATATGGGAGATTTATCTGTCTAATTTTAAGAGATGCCAAAAGCAGGTGTATGTCATGTAACAGGCATTTGTGAACAAAACTTCCCTACCTAATTGGCTCCTAGGGTGGATCTCACTTCAGGCATAAGACTTCACTCTCTCCGACTGGGTATGTTCAGGGAGCTGTTTATATTCCATTACCCAAGGAAGCTTTACTATTCAGGAAGAAAACTGTCCTGCATAACTTTCTCCATCTGATGGTAGTGTACCTGGCTGGAGATCTCCCTCTCAGAGTCTCTTTTTAGATCATGGAGAGAGGCTTTAGCTCTGTCTGCCAGCACAGAGCAAGTCATTCTATGGAGGTGCTGGTGTACCATCACAGCTATAAAGATATAAAAATATTTTTAGCTGGACAGCCTTCTGTGTTGGGTGTCTCTGGCAAAGCAGGAAGACTGTTTTCTTCAGAGACTCTGCCCAAGGCATAGCTAGTTGTGCCTAGAGGTGGATTCCCCAAATGGAGGATGAAAAGGACGACATCATAAACTTAGTGCAGTTGCTTCCTCTGGAGGAAGGTCCCCTGGCTTTCCCAGACAAAAATTCCACTGTACAGCCCAAGCTACACAGCCACTTGTTTCTGGACTTCCAGGTTGGTGCCAACATCATCACACTCCACAACCAGTCACGAGTGTCCCTAGGTCCCCAGCTTTCCAATGATAGATCAGAGCAGTAACATCCTTTAGGTCTTTAATCTCAGTACATGCATCGCCACAGGCACGTCCTTGGAGGTTCACTCCAACATAAGTCAGATGACAACTTGATCCATTGTAAAATTATGGCTGAGTTAGATGATCATTCCCCCCTTCACTTGGGTACATTCATTGTTCCTTGTAGGATGCCTTCTTATTTATCAGTTTTGCAATTCCTTTGTCAAAATCCTCCTCTACCATTTCAAGGTCAAATGTTTCCTAGTATCATGGAAGGTTTTTGGGTCCAATTAGAGATGAATTGTTCATCAGAAAGATGTCAGAATTACTTATTGTTTCCAATGGCAAGATAAGTCTAACCAGCCCTAACTGAAATCCATTTGCTCTATATCCCAGTTATGCTAACACTAGGTGTTATAAATATGTGCAGCCTGACAGATGCATTTCTATTAGGCTCTGTGCAACCTCCATTTGCATGGTAATGAAGCCTTCCAATGGCACTCAGCAGGTGAGATGGGAGATGAAGTCCTTTCATCAGCACCATTGCTCATATCTCATGATCAGCAGTATTTGTCAGGAATAAAAAAAGCTCCAGGTGAGCCATGCCTCAGCACAGAGCTAGGACCTGCCACCACTACCGACAGAACAAGCTGTTGCCAAGTCTGCTTGTGAATTAACCACCCCAAAATTATTTCAGGATATACTAATTTAACTCATGTTACTGTAATATTGGACAACTTTGCCATTCTCTGTGCTTTTATGTCCCAGCATGCTGAGTTTTCTGTAAGTGGCTCTAGACTTTAATTTCTGTAAAATAAGAATTATCCTGGTGCCACATATCAATGTTAAAGGCTTTGTAGCAGGGCCTCTAGCTGCATGGAAAACATCTCTAGCATCACTGTGAAGGGGACTATTTTAAGACAAAGACCAAACCAATAATAATACACTTCTGCATTAACCTCCACCTCCCAGGTGTGATAGTTGTTGGGCTTTTTTAAAGAAAAAAACAAGGAAAGCAACACAGGCATCTCATTAAGTCTCTTTATTTCAAACCTAAATTGGCTTCTCAGTTGATTCCTGGTTAACTGATACAATCAGGGACACAGATGAGACATATTAAACACTTAGAAGTTGTCACACAAGTAGTTCTGACAGTACTTCAGTAAGGGTGGAAAGAGTAAATCCTGCTTCCTGGGAAAGGTCTTAAATTTTGGGAAAACCTTTCACTTTCATTGTGACAGCTCCTGCCAGGTTCAAGTTGCTAATAGCTACACTGTCTAACCAGCTGTCTGCAGCAGGAGCTGGGGAGTGACCTTAACCTTTCTGATTATGTGCAAGTATGAACATGAGGGAGCCCCTCAAATCCCCTTGAGTCAGCATCACTTCCAACCTCTGCTTCTGAATTTTTTCCCAGGTTTGCCTGTAGCAGATGGTCTCCAGCACATATCTCCTAGGGCAGGACTCAGCTGTTCCCTTTTGATACAGTCACATTTATCTGATGTGTGTAACTATGACCTCCATGTCCCCAACAGCACTACCTACAACCTGGTGCTTTTCATTATGGGACTAAATATTCCAGTTATTTGTGGCTTTTCCCAGTGTTCTTTAACCTGGGTAAGTTTTGCTTGGTGAGCCTTCTTCAGAAAGTTGTCTTGCAGAGGGCTTCAGCCAAAATGGTTTTGTTGGTTTGGATAAAAAGATGAAACTACTTTTTTTAAAAGGCTCCTAGATCTTCTTTGGGCAGTTCCCATGAGTGCATGGTGGCAACTATCAGGGTGGGCTCAAGGGGCATACTTGAAATTGATCTCACTCCCATTGAACTCTTGGGTCATCCAGAGTATGCTGAAGCTGCATGAACAGGATTGCTGGGTCAAGAGGCAGTCATGCCATCTGTGGGAACAGTACCTTAAACCACACAGGCAGCTGGGACATGGGCTTTCCTTCTGAGAATATCCCATTAAAAATGTTCTTTTTTTCCTGTGAGTAATTTTATTTTAAATATGTAACCACAATACAAATAATGATGTTGTAGATATTTTTGTGCTACCTGTAACCCTCCTCCTTCAGTGTTTTGGGATGGTTCCTGTATCACCAAGGGGGTAATTTGCATGCTAAGCTAGGTCTTAACATATCTAAAAATACAGATGTAGCATTTATCTTGGGTAAAATATTTCATCATTTCTGGTTCTAGCCTGTTTTTTCATCATCCCAGCAAAACAAACATGTCATAATGGTAATTAGAAGAGTGGACAGGAGACTAGAAATAATAATGTGCCTATTTAACCAAGCTCTGGTGGGCTCTAACCCCAGTTTCCCAGTGAGCAGGGTTTTGACACTGCACAGCACCATTCATCTGCCTGTCTACCTTCTTATGACTCATACTGAAGCTCCTGCCCAATTTAAAGCTCATCAGACATGATTTGAACTCCAAAAGGTAATTAAATTCTTCCAAGTTGTATTAAAATCACTGGCTGGATAGAGAGATGCAAACAGCTCATTCTCTGAGGGGAAACTGCCAGGAAGAGCTCAGCAGATTCCGTGATTGCTGGCAGGTCTGTGGGCACAAGGGTTCCCAAAGGCCCCCAGCACATGTAGAGTGTGGGTCCAGTCTCTTGTCAGCAGGGGAGGTTATTGCTGAGGTTATTGCTGAGGTGATGTTCAAGCCAGTGGGAAACCAGGCTATGTTTCTTGTTCTGCTGCATTGGATGGGGAGGACATACAATGGTCACAGCCAAGGGGCTCTGCCAAGCTGGATATTTCCCTGGGTACTGCCCATGCCTCCAGCTTTTTTTTCCAGGGATATTCTAGGCACAGTTCACCTTGTGCGTTCAGTATCCCATGGTAACCCTCTCTTCTCCAGACCTCCCTTACACCTAAACTGTCTCCATCACTATATTTCCAGGCTGATCCCTCCTAACCTGCTTATCCATGGCTTCCTTGCACAAAAAGTGTGACAGACTTGTCCTCATTGGCATTTGTTGAAGCATCTCCTAAAAGATTCTCCTGAGATGAGCACACAGGAGCTGCACAGCATGACCAAGGCGTGTGGGCTAAGAGTAACCCCCACCCAGAGCCATAACAATGATGTTCTCTAATAACTTCTTCAGTCCTTCTCTAATGATTCCAAACACCAGATTTGTTTTTCCAGTCATCTGTTGTCACAACTTTCATGGCACAGGTGCTGTTAACCTGTGTTTCCTGCATCTGAGATTGTTCAGAAGACCACGTCCCAGCTGTTCACTTCCCGGTGCCTGGTAGTTCATCTGGGCTCGCTATTCCTATGCATTCTCACTATTTAATTACATTATCTCTTGAGTTAAATAGAGGTAAGGGTGTGCTGAATCCCCTTTCCCCAGACAGTGATTGAATTTTATTGATGTCATAAAAGGATTTGTTCCTATGTTGTTTTCTGTAACAGCAAGTAGTTACCATTTAATAGTAAGTAATTGATTTACCATGTTTGTCTGGGACTTTTTTTTTAAGTGATTGATTTACTTAGTCATTGCAATTACAGTAAATCAGCTAACTAAAAGCAATGCCAAATAATTAATTTATTTAGTATTTAAATATTAGAAATTGCCATGAATGACTGCAAATTACTCACAGACAAGGCAAATCTCCTTATCACTTGCAGGAAATGGGGTGATTCATTTTCAAATGTTATTTATATGTGCTGGTTTTGGTGCTTTGCCACTGCTGTTCCACCTACTGAGCAATCCACAGGAAAATCCAGTTACTGAGGCTGATCTCAAAGTACTGAGTCCCCTGGTGTTCCCCTTCCAGACTCTTCTCAGCTGCTCGAGGCTGAGTTATGTCCCCGAAAGGTGTAAAAGGGGGGGCAAAAAAAACCCCCTGTTGTTTCACTGACATGAAGCATGAATTTTTCAGCAATGTTTCCCCTACGCGGCCATTTCTCTGAGGAGAGGGGAAACCCTGTTTGAACATAGGACCTTTGAGATCTCACCTACTATTAAATCTGGTGGAAACTGGAAAAATAGTAAAAAAGTGATGGAGAGAAGGCACCAACACAAAAAATCACAGTACCCTTGTTTCTATAGGAAATCATGTGAACAAATAGGTTTTATTCCTTTTGTTTACTGAGGTGCTGAAGTATCTCTGTGCTGGTGAGGATGGGATTAACAGTGTGTACTGCTCTGAAAGTGCTTCATTCCTAGCAACCTATCTGTAATTGCCACACCTGTACAGCCAACATAAAAAGTCTTGCACTAGGCTGTGATGAAGCAAAGCTGCGGTGGCATGGGAAGAGGGGTAGCACATAGAGAGCAGACCTTGGGATCCTCTATGTGAGGTGCTTCGAAGTCCAGAGGCACAAGGGATGCTGCTCTGGCCCAGGACATTAAGGCTCTTGAAAGAAAATATGCTGGTTCCATCAACACAATCAATGCAATCAGTGAAAACTCCACCAAGCTGCCCATGGCATGCACCTACTTGCTATGAGCTGGCTCAGCTTCCCAGTGTCCTTGGTTCCTGCAGCTAGAAGAACAGGATTGAAACCCCCAAAACAGCCTGATTCACAGGAATATCTCTCCCCAGGCAAACAGGACCAACACCATGCACAGTTAGTAGGATCTTCTTGCGCGTCAAGAGAAGCCAGACCTCCTCCAGTCTGTGTTGCAACAGTCTCTTTCCTCTTGGAAACTCAATGCTGAGGATAGTAAAAATTTAACCTAAATTGATTCAAAAGGACAAAACAGTGGGCTCTTGGGAGTCCTCCTTCCTTCCTCTCAGTCCTTTCTGTGTTTATTTTGAAGCATTAGTGAAACATCCTTGTCTTCTTGTCACAGCCCCTGTGGGATCAAAGGAAGTAGAAAGGAAAGGGCTCTGGAGAATCACAGCTCAGATTTACAAGCTCAACCCTAAAAAGCACTCAGAAAATTGCTCAACTGTGGGAAACAACTGGATGGTAGGCCTTGATTTTGAGCAGTTGCAACTGTGAAGTTGCAAAGAATGTAAAAAATCCAGAATGAGAAAGCAGATAAGGAGAAAAACTACTGTAAATAACAGGTGCTGGTTTTGAGATTTGCCAGCATACGAAGTGTCAACCACCTATCAAAAGATGAGTCTAGACGCGTGAACAGAAGTACCAATGGTAGGTTGACATGTATATGGCCTGATGTATGTGTTCCAGTAGTAGGTTGACATGCGTATGGTGTGATGTATGTTTACATAAAAGTACCAATAACAGGTTGACATACGTGTTGTATGAAAAGTATAAATATTGGTAACCTGTTGCAATAAAGTTGCCTTGTGCCTTTCCCTGCTTAATTGCTGTCTGAGCACATTCCTGACTGCAGCACTCAACTATAAAGCATGCTTTCAAAGAATCATGGAATCTAGAAGGGTTTGGGTTCAAACGTGTAGGAGTCGGGTTTCAGGAAAGGGTGCTGAACAGCACCCTGGAAGGTGTAGTTTCTATGTACTCCCACATACATGAGCAGTAAGAAAACCCATGGTGATTGGTCAAGAGTCACGTGTTACTTTGAACCCATGCATATATAAGGTGTTGGTTGATTTAAATAAATGGATTTTGCCTCAGCACCCCCCAAGGAGCTGACCAGGTCAGTGATTCATTCATGTATTACAATAATACGCAATACAAAGGGACTTTAAAGATCTTCTAGTTCCAACCCCCCCATCATGGACAGAGATGCCATTTACTAGATGAGGTTGCTGATTCATCCAACCTGGCCTTGAACACTTCTTGAGAGAAGATGATACAGCTGACTTTGAACATACACACAGGGATTATAATCCAAGACAGGAGCCCACAGATGTTCCTTTCGCCAAGATTTGGGTCACACTGCAGAGTGGCTTTGGAGTTTGCAAGACAGATGCTTTTCATACAACACTGGACAGTAATATAACTCATGGTGACAAAGGGGACCTCATTCTGTCAAGGATTTGAAGTTTTCAGTGCCAACCCCTTCACATCACAGGACCAACACCTTTTTTTGTATCTTATTTTCTGCTTATGTTAGGATTTTTTTTCATCAAGTCAGTGGTTAAACATGAAAATAGAAGTTTAGAGACATGAGATAACTCCATCCTTGGAAATATTAAAAACTTGAACAGATTCAGTCATGAGCAACCTGCTTCTCCTGGTCTTGCTCTGAGCAGTGGATACAGACGAGAGTCCTCCAGAGGTCCTTTCCAGTCTACATTATTCAGTGCTTCACTTGCTTGTGTTACATACTAAATCCATTCTGCCTGAAAAGGCCTGTAGTCAGTGTGTCTTAATGATGTCTCAAAACGTCATATCAGGAAGACCTACAGGATTTCTTCCTCTTCATTTCATCCCTGGTGTGCTTATGTGGGTGTTGAAAATCCAGACTCATAACTTCACTTCAGAATGTTTAATTAACTCTAACCGAAGCATTCCAGAATGTTTAATTAACTCTAACCGAAGCATTCTCATTTTCTCACTGGTCTCACTCACTCCATAAATTGGCTGAATGCCATCACAGGAAAGATGCTCAAGACAGGACATTGTGTGCCTGAAAAAATTCTAGTAGAAATGCTGCCTGGATCCCTTGTTATTCCCCACCTTCTCCCCAGCCTTTAAAAGCTAGAGGGCACTTGTTTTCTCTGTCTTCACCAAAGCTTAAGACCATAATGGAAAGAGTGACCTCACATTCAGCCCAAAAACATGTCTAATCCAGCACTTCGGGAATACAGATGACTCAGAAAAAGTATAAAAATAAGACAAACATGCAGCAATACTTCCCACAAACCTCTCTCAACCTCCAGAGCCAGAAGTATCATTTTTGTGCTCGACCACCCACAGGGAACTTCCCTTCCCTCTATTCATCCAATACTGATTCAAACCCATGTGTACTGCATTTTATCCAGGACACTATCAGCCCCCAAAGCCCTATCCCAGAAGTTTTGCTTTCAGGCGCAGCCTCAGGATAGAGGGAGATTTCCAGAGCAGTAACACATAACCAATAATGCCGTAACATTTATTTTTACATTGCTTGCAATGCCTACATCCAAAATTAAGAAGAGTATTCAGATCCCTCCCTGTCCAGAAGAGTCTTAATATTTCCAACAAATACCAAAATGTTTCTCTAAGTTCAGTGAAACACTGAAGGAATGGGGAATAGATTATTTACTTTGCACAACCATTTTTTCTCATTTTTTTAAAAAAAAGGGAAGATGTTTGGAATTAATGTTTCATTTCCAAATACCAAGAGGGAAATTTTCTTCATGTCTTCCTTATTTTGCTTCTGATATGGTGTCATAGGTTTACTTGTTCTAAAAATACAAGCAGGAATTTCTCTTTCCCCTGCCTCACTGTAAAAGAAAGACATCAAACAAGGGAGGGGGAAGGGGTGATTCACATCCACAAAAGAACTGGCCACAGACTGCATTCCAAGCTGATGTCACTCTCTAAGGCTGGGGGGGTGGGGGCTTTTGATGAGGTTTTTTTTCCTCCTCTCCTTGGAAATGGGGGCACTTCACTTTCACCTTGGCTTGGGCCAGGTGTGTGTTAGACAGCCTCTGGGGTCGTTTGGTTCTCGGCTTGGTCATCTGGCTGTTTTCCGGCCCCAGCTTGTCTGCACCCTGTTCTGCCCCAGCCCGGACCTGCTTGGATTTCATCGGCGAGGTCTGACCCATCTACAGAGGAACTTTTTGGGGAGGAGGTCGGCCTTTTCCCTCCTCCGCTCCCGTGTTTGGCAGTGGTTTGTGCTCATCAACGAAGGGGGGGAAAATCCCAGCCACAGCCAGCCGCAGACAGCGTGAGTTTCATGGGAAGAACCTGCCTTCTTTCTCCTCTTCCCTTCCCCTTCTGGGTTTGGGGAATCTCCATTTCGGCTCCTCCCGCGCTCCGGGGCCCTCACGCGGCGACCGCCGGAGCCCGACAGCGCCCCCTGCCGGCCACAGAGAGCAACTGCAGGCTCTGCTCCTCCAGCGATCCAACAGCGCCCCCTGCCGGCCCTGGCTAGAATTGCGCCAAAAGGCGGAAAGTACTTTCCCTTTTTAAGGGGGATATTTTTTGGGTACAGGATTATTGTTTTAGTTGTTTTTGTGTTCTTTTGTTGTTCTGCCAATACACATATATGCTTTAATAAAGGGTTGTTATTTTTTCCTTTTTCCATGGTTCCTCGATTGGAGCCTCTTAACTTCAGATCTACAATTGCTTAGAGGGAGGAGTTTGGTCTTCCTCATAACTCATCCTCCTTAGCAAAACACTTCAGTCTCATTAAACATAGACATATGGTTAGCTTGGTAGAACCAAAAGAAGTTCACCAAGTATGGTAGTATTGATGAATTTACTTTTCACCTGGGGAAAAAAGTTCCATCTGCAAAATTGTGGTAGAGCTTTGCTCCAAGAAGCCCCCACTGGCTTCTGTTACCTTTGCTCCATGCATAGCTCCCCTTTCTCCCTCTACTTCTTTTATAATACACAGGACACTCTTTCAAAAGCTTTGCAGACCATCTTCCATCTGCCTTCTCACCAGGTGGTCATAAATCAGCTGCTTCCTTGACATTCCCTGCTCTGGTGGGTCTTTCTTCCACCATGCTTGCCTTGTTTCTCTGCTCCTCCTTAGCTTACCTTCAAGTAAATTTCCCTTCATCATAGTCCAATTTTCAGTCCTGTAGGACAGAAGAAGAAAAAACACAAGGTGAAAAAAAATTCAATGACCTGTATGTATTTTCCAGGGTAGATGAGGAATGGGTTGTTAATGAAAATGAGGGGTAAAATTGTAACAAATGCAGGGTAAGTTTTGCCTTTCTTTTTTTTTTTTTTAGTTGGAAGTCCTTCTAGCTTGAAGGTAAGAATAATAATTTCATTATTTCTGAAAAGACCTGGCAGGAGTCCAGGCCCAGAATTTGATGGTGTTGAGAACTGAGGCAGGCATAAAAGAGTTATTTCTCCCATGAGGAGCTTTTCTTTTCATCACATCCCTGATCATGAAACAAGCTTTTGGGTTTCATTTACAAGACCACTACTGGATTGTGCCAGGCAAAGGAGAAAGCATTTCCAAACTATTGGCATCACTGAGATTCCTTCACCCCCAGAAATGAAGCAGGTTGGCTCTTTTGTCTGTCTCCACAGCATGTGTCCCAGTGTAACTGGGCACTTGGTGCATCTCATGTGCACTCGTTCTCCAGGTATTTCAGTGTCAGTTCTTCAGAGCAGGTGGATGAGGTGAGCAGGACACTGGTTCATGTTTCCCAGCAGCTATGAGGCTTACAGTCCTCTAGGAAATGTCCAGGTATCATATTCGTTTCTTTGCTTCTGTTCATAACCCTTTCTGCACAGTCCCATGTACAGAGCTGATGGAGAGGGGGGAAGACACATGCCAGCTCTTGAAATTCCACCACCTCTTCCTTCCTGACTTGATCAAAGAGTTAACAAAATACATGGGCTGTTACACCCCCACCACTCTCTGACAACACTTTGATATCCACAATTAATCTCAGGAGGAGCTTGTTGCCCACAGAGATTTCATTTAATGAAGCTTCACTTCTTCCCTGGGTACCAAGAGAAGACAACCTTAGTGCAAGTATGGTGCAGTTATGGTGGGACCTTCACAGAACCAAGAAATATGAACACTGAAACTCAGAAATCTTAGCAGGTTTACGGTTCCATGGAACCCACGAATGTATGAACACATCCTAGTTACACCTACAACAATATCAAGCCCAGTCCAGCCCACAACCGTCTCCATCAACAGACTTGAGCTTAGATATACATTCCAGTGATGTGTAGCTGGTGATGCAGACTTGAGCTTAGAAATACATTCCACTGATGTGTAGCTGGTGAAGCAGACTATCCCTCTGGGATGCCAGCTCAGCCCAATGGAGCTCCAAAGGGCTGAGGCCGAACAGCAGATGAAACTCGGGATGGGACAGCTGCTGAAGTTTTGTGTCCTTGTTCAAACACCACACTGCAAACCTCCTTGGCTTGACAGCCAACATGCTGTCTGTGCAGCTGGTGTCCTGGCTCCATCCCCGGTCACAGCCAGAACTTTCCAAGTCAGAGAAAGACTCTGTCAAGTCCTATTTCTCTATTGCCTGCTCCAGTCTCTGCTATACCCCTTTGATTCTCTAGCTCAAACCTTTCTGCACTCCTGTCCTTTCATCACATATATCCCCATGCTTTGTTCATCAGCCCTAGACAGGGAGGGAGGAGGAACACGTTTCAGGGACTAACATTTGGAAAATCCTTTCTTCCTTCATCCCACGCTGGACCAAACATTATAATGGGGCACGTTTAGAGTTCTTGTGGAAGGTTTTCATTGTAAGAGAGCGTTTACTCTCTATAGTACTCATGGACCACAGTAAGCATAAGTCACACCTGCATACACTCAAAATCCTTACTAAGCATCAGTTTGCTCTGCAGCAGTCACCCTTGTTCTGTTCATGTCAACTGATCTGTGAAATAAATGTGCTTGGGCAGAGCTGATTATACTGCATTTTCAGCCTCAAAACACAGAGGGCAAGTAAGAGGAACCCAGATTTATCACCTTCTACAAGACAATGAGTTTTGTGCCCATCTTAGAATTTTGGGAATTATCTCCTGCTTCTTGAACTTGCAAGCTTGACAATGCTTATGGTAAAACAAAGCAGTTTTAAAACATTCAGTGTGCAAGTTCTTTCCATCATCTGTCACTCATTGTTTCCCCAGAGAGCCAAGAAACTGAGATGAATGTCTTTGCTGGAGTTATCCTACACGGATTAGTAAAGTGGGACTTCTGCGTGCCGATTGGCTTCAATTCACCCTGGCTCTGTTTCAATGAGCCTTGTCCAAAGGCAGCCACCAGCCGTGCTCTGGGAAAAAGGAGGTGTGATTAACTGATGCTTTTGGGAACAGTCCTGCAATGAAGGTACAAAGAATGAGCCAAGGGCTCTCATATATACATATTTGTGTGTGTGTGTTTGGGCAAGCGAACTTTAAACAGTGGCTGCCATTAGGACTTTGCAGAAGAAGAAAGCCAACAGCAATAAACATTTAGGAAAGAGTTGTTTGACAATCTGTTTTCAGATAAAGTTCCTTCTGCACCTGAGTCCAACCTTGGACTTCCCAAAACCCAGGTTCCCCATCTGTCTAGCGTTGACTCTTAAAAATTGTCAAAAACAGAGTAGGAGCTAGAAGAATATGTGGTTTCATTCAGATCCTAAAAGAATGAATTGGCTGTGCTTTTTAAGGGAAAAAACCCAAACCAGTATCCCTTAATTTGCTATCTGGCATCTCCTACTTTTGTTCTCTGCCCACTGTTCCAATGCTCTGTGGGACAGGATAGGAACCAGAGCTGATCCCCCACCTCTATCCTGATGGAAACTGTCAAACCCCAAATCTGGTCTGTCCCTGAAATAAGATCTTCCTGTATTTAGTTTTTTCTTTTTCTTTGTGGATATCTCACTTGCAAGCAGAGGTGTGCAGCCAGATTTGAGAAGGGACAAAGAATTTGACCTTCTGAGAATTAGCCTGGGCAAACCTGAGATTAAGGTGATGACTAATAATTCCTGTTCCTCTCATGAAGGTTAAAAATGAGCACGGTACACCATGTGGGTCAGAGGGTGAAGCCCCTGAGACCTGCTCAGGGGCTACTGAAGCCTGGCAGGAACTCTGGTGGGCAGTACTTCTTCACCCAGGTGCCACCATCAGTGGGGCAGGGGAAGCAGTACCAAAGGGGCTATGCTCAGGAACTGGGGCAAAACTCCACTCTGGAAAGGACGTCAAGCGAAGACCAACCCACCTTCCTCCTTCCCTTTTAGTGACACAAATCCTCACCTCTCATCTTGAGGCTGCTGCAGGCAGTGCTAGGGCAGTACAGGTTATCACAAGTGTTTTTCAGGTCGGAGGAAGCACCAGGTGGCTGCACACAATATAATGAGCCACTGGGCAGAGCTCTGCAAGATGTCCCAGCTATGACTGTGTGCATTTATCTACTGCTGGCAGAGAAATGGTGGTGGATGGAAAAAAACAACGGGTGAAAACAGCACTGCTAGAGTCACAGTGGGGCTTGCAGAGAAGATACAGAAAATCAAATATTTCTGTGGTCCTGATGCAAACAGGTGCACTACTGCAGATTCATGTCTCGCTTTATGCCACTTTAGCCCATAGTGCAGCACTAATGACTCCAGTAGCTAACTTACGGAGCAGAATCCAAAGCATATCCACTTGGCATTCTTCCTTCTCCACCACCACTGTATTCCTAGGTTTCATTTCTAAACCTCTTAACCCACTGCAGTTTGTATTTTAATTATCTCCATTTGAAAAACAACTTCCCAAACCTTTCAGTTTATTAAGAACACTAATGCAGAAACATCCTTACCTGATGACAACATTGGACCATCTTTTATTCCCTGAAGTCCTGACATTCATTTTCTTATTCTTCTGCTCTAGGAGCCCTCCAGCAATCTATGGAGCTTTTTTTATCCCCAGCACTCTCTATAACAAATCCCAGGAGACAGGTAAATATTATCTTACATAATTTGGTTTGGCACAAGTTCTGATACTGAAGGTCTCTCTTCAACATTTACCAGTTGTTTTTTTCATATTATCCTTGTTCTTATGTACTTCTCCACTGCATTTCAACTACAAAAACAAGAAGCACTTTCTTGCCAGAAGATCTTGACAATGAGGAATTGAAAGGAACGAAATAAGGCTGGCTAGACAAGTTTTATAAGACATAGATGCATTTCCAGAGATGAATTTTACGTGGGAGCTGTCTGTATAACTTGACATATCTCCTTAGTGACAGGACCATATATCAGAACAAAGTTTTTGGCTTTTTTTCAAAGCCAGGAGAGACCTTGGGTGATTTACACAACTGGATCCTGTAACAAATGTTGGAGGTGGACATCAGACTTTGTGGCACACTGCTCCAGCACCCCAAGCCAGGCACAGATTCCCAGGACTTGTAAGGGAGTCTGACAAGCTCTGCCAAAAACTAACAGCACGGATTCATATTTCTGAGCTGAGTTCTGTCCTTAGAAGACAGAGGCATACAAGCCTGATCACAATTTCACTAAGATCACACACATCTAGCTGAGGTTCAGGTCTCCAGTGGATACCACAGTAAAGGAATAGGCCATCTCTTGCTGTCCTAACTGATGCAGGGTCATCTTAGCAAGGAGCGATCCAAACAGCGTCCATGGAATCGTAAGAAATCTGTCCTCATCTACCACTGGGAGTCAAAGCAGGTGCCTAATATCTTCTTGATTACAGGTCATGCCTATATATAGGACAGGAAAAAAAAGGCAAAATCAGAAAAAAATCAATATAATAAATTTACACTTCATAGTTCTCTGATCTTATTCCACTTTGATGATGGATGGAAGCATCAAAGTAGAAAGTGACTGGAATTTTAAGTGGCAATATGAAAATTTAGCCAGCTGTCTCCACTTCAGATACTGTTTGTCTCCCACCAGTTCCCTTCTACCCCAGTTTTAGAAGTACCCTTCCGAAGAGGGTACTTCTGAGGGGCTTGAGAGACCTCAGCATCCTCTGTGAGATACTTGCAATGGAAGATCCACCAGTCACTGCCCCTGTGCAGTAACCCCCTGGCAAGCCAGACTTCTTATTTCCAAGCCACTCTCCTGACTGCCAGTGAGTTGGCTCGTGGAGAAGAGCATCTCTATGTTTAATAGCCCACAATTAACTTTTCTTCTCTCAAATTGCCTGAGAACTTTTGAACCCAAGCATACACATGTTGACTGCCACACCAAGCACAGCGTCGCCATGCATCAGCAGCATCAGCATTTCATGTTTGAGTCCAGCTCCTTCAGTACTTCTGTCTGTCTGTGCAGCCACACTGTACGTGGAAACACTCAGGCATTTCCCTCACAGAAGAGGAGAGATGCTGCTCTTTAGCAAGATGAGCTCTGAAACAAACCCTAACAGCCCCCCCCCAAAACATACATGCCTGAAGTATGTACCCCTCCTCCGGCAAATGAGCAAGCATTAATTAATTTGACCAGATTCCCTTGCTTTTCAGCCTCCCTGCTACTGTAGCCCACCTGCCGACCTCCCCTCTCCTTTGCTCAGCTTTCTTTCTTTCAGCACACAAACACATACCTGAACCCTCAAACAAGCTCTCTCTCCCTATAAGTCTTCCATCTCCCACATTAAGCTTACCCATTCCATTCCTGGCAGAGCTGCTCCTGCTTTGCAGGGGAGGCTGAATTAGATAGATTGGCTTTTACTATTTCTCCCAAAGAACCAGATCCCAGGAAAAAGGTGATTTTTGAGAAAATTGTGACCACCCTGTGGTGCCTCGGAGTGACTGTCAAGAACTCTATCAGCATTTCTAGCCAACTACTGTCCATCAGTTACAAGATTCCTGCTACGAGGGCTTGGGCTGTGTTAAATCTGTGCTCACCACTCTGAGGACATACTTCAATCAATAATGCAGCAGGGTTGTGGGCAACACCCCAGTGAACAAAGGCAAAATCACCTCGCTGAAGGTGAGCAGCCTTGAAAGGTGATTTCAGATATAAGAATGAGTAGACCACGATGCTTGCAGAGCACCACCTGTCCCAAGAAAAGCTGCCAATTAGAAATTGGGAGCACCCTGCTGAGAAGAAAGCCCACATCTGTACAAAATTTTTTTCATTCCATTTTTTGGAGTGAAATTCTGAATGTAACTTTCATGACACAGAGAGTTCTGAGTGAATTTCATGTTCAAGCTAAAAACTTCAGTTTCATGGTGATGTATTTTAATCCTGCTCCATCTTCCACACATTATGGAGTAATTTCATTTTAAAATCTGTGGAGAATTCAAGGTCAGAATGTGTAGTATGCACACACTGCATTGTTTAAAGAAAAATGAGCAAATTCAAAATGACTCACTGTCAATTTTTTCCCCATTAAAAATATAATAATCTCATAACAGTATTTGCTTTAAAAAAAAAAAAGACAATTTCTGATGGCAAAACCTGCTCTCTGGAAAGCTTCCTATTTAACTACAGATGGAATGTATTATGAGATGCTGCACTCTGGAAGTGCTGACAGAAAATAACCTGGTATCTGCTCCATTCCTCCTATACCTATAGCATGTTGATCTGTGTTTGATCTTTTCCAAGAACTGTGGGATCATTTAGGAGAGAATCGCACAGATTCATGGGATGATTCTTTTTATTGATTTTGCCAGCTAAGGAGCAGGGCTTCAGCTATTTCTTGAAGTGTAGTACAAGAGGTATGTGATAACACAGTCAACATCACTGAGTGGTTTTAGCAAGCATAATAACACGTAGGTTGCAGAGTCAATATTTTGCAGGAGAGGTTGATGGAGCACATACTGCTTTTTTCCTGTGGTGTTCTCTGCTCAGAACTAAGGGGCAGAAGTGTTCCACTGTTCAGACCATATGTAATTTCCCCTTGTGCTTGAACCCAAAATTTGTATTTCCTATTGTCCAGGTTAATTTTCCTCCAGGTGCAAACACTGTAGATGTACTGTGAATCATACAGGTGTGTTGGACCTTTTGGGACAATACTGTACATTAAGGGGTATGTCCTGAAATACCAAACCTGCAGTCCCAGGGCACGTGCTGATAAATATTGCTCCCAAATCCTGTTGGTACAAAATATTACTAAACTGGTGGGATTTGCTGTTAGAATTGCCTGTGCTTGGCCAGGCACCCAATTTTTGTCCTTCATTGATGGGTATTCACCAAATAAGTCTTTTATCTTTTGACAGAAGGAAATATTGGGAACATTCAGACCAGTTATCTCTGCATAGCTGAGCTCTACAGATTTAATCACCTCCCATAATCTGAGCAGCACAACTTCTACCAAGGACACAAATGGTGTGGACCACAGCATTATGCTTATTGAAGAGCCTGACTTGGCTTTCATGAGGATGAGATTGTCAGACACCTAAATAATGTA
The DNA here is from genome assembly GCF_001715985.3 of Manacus vitellinus. Lineage (NCBI taxonomy): Eukaryota > Metazoa > Chordata > Aves > Passeriformes > Pipridae > Manacus > Manacus vitellinus. Next base: position 1,739,152 of record NW_021940822.1, read on the forward strand.
GGAGTACAAGTCATTAAGAAATGTCCTTCTGGCAAAACTGAGGAATTTCTGAAAAATCCCACTGAAGATTACTAAGTCTAATGTCCCAGACAGAGGCAGGGCAGCTCTGTTGTGTCCCAAGAAGTACATCTTTTTTAAAACTGTACATTCTCAGTTGTGTTGTTGAGTCACTTCTCTTTGACTGCCTGAGAGAGGTTTGTGGGTTTTTTAACAAACCATCTGCTTTCGTAACTATGCATTGCTCCATAAACACAGTGATGTGCACATAAATGCTGGGAATGCCCACAAATGCTGTAACTGGTCAGGAAATATTTTCTGACATATGAACATGCAGCAGTGTTGAAAAGAGTGCTCTATAAGCCATCCCATCAACCACTGGGAGTCACAGAATGATGGACATATTTTGCTCTGACTCTCAAGAGCACAGAGGGAAGAACAAGGGCACTGAAGAAGAGATGCCAGATCCAGGATCTTCATCCTCTTCTCTTTCAGGGCTACTAATTTAGAGGCAACAAGGCACCGTCCTTTTGCTGTGAGTGATGGTGTTTCAGGCAGAATAGCTGGGAAAGGAAATTTTCTGGCTGTAGGGAACTGATTGTCTCATACAGCTAATTGATTTTCTCTGTATTATTGGGTGCTGCTCTGACCCCCACTGCCGTCCATACAGGGAAAGCTTCAGCAAGGATCAATCAGCTGCTTAGCTGAGCATGCAAGGAAATGTTAGTGTGAACTTAGGGATGTGGAGGAAAATAACCTGAGAAAATAAATGTTGCAAAGGAAACAATTCTACCTGCTGCTAAAATAACCCTGGTAGTGGAGAGGAGTCTTGCTTCATTCAGGGACACCCAAATTTCTTCTGGGGGAGCTGATATTTTCAGGTACCTCACAGCAGTAGTAAGAGATGGAAGAAGTAATCTGTACCTAGCAGAATTATTTCCTTCCTGTTTGTTTTGCCAAGGGATAAATCTCTTCCCTATTCTCTGGGTGTGTTCTCCTCATCAAAGCAAGGAGCCCTTCAATTCGACAGCAACATTCATTTACTCTCCATTTCCATCTGCCTAATGCAGCAGGAAGCAGGGGAGTCAGCAGCTGCAGCCTGTAGGTCCCTGATCCAGAGGCAGTCCCAGGTCATGGTGAGCTTTCCATGTCAGCAGTTCCCTCTTCACATCAGAGATTTGGGCTGCTGCCTGTTCTAAATGTGATGATTGTCTTTCCTCTGTACTACCTCCCTGCATTAAGCTGAAAGGCTCCCTATCCATCAGGGATGGACAGCAGCAAATGGAGACCAGTCTGGTATCTCTACAAAGCACTGCAAGAAGAGGGAAAACTGAGTCACATTCCCCCTCCGTTCCTCAACTCTCTCCCCTTCTCTCTGTCCTGTTCTCCAGCACTTCCACCTTCTTCATCAAATGCTGCTTACAATGACATGGCATCTCCAATGGCAAATCATTCCCCTAAGGTATGTTACACTCCTTGATGATGTCCAGTGTCTCTGGCAGCAACAGTTTCTCTCCTTAGCCTGTCCTCTTGAACCTGGAGAGAACTCTTGACTTACAGCTTCTTCATGGTGAGGGGTAACCTCTCCCTCCCCATAGCCATGAATCTGGAGGGTGATTAATTCTCTAGAGATTTGATTCAGTCCAGTCAAAACCAAAGAGACAAAAAAAAATTCCTGTGCTGGAGTACTGCTAGGGAAGAAATCTGTTGTGATGAAGTAGTTATGTGTGCAAATTTTGAACAGTTTGCAAGCTAGACTCCCCCATTCTAACAGCACCAGAGGGGCCAATGTACTCTTTTTTTGCTGGATCAGCCAGTTTATAAACTCAATGGGAGCCAAAACTTATTAAGAATCAGAGTCCTTTATAAATAAGTAATGCTGAAGAGAAAAGGCTGGATTCTCAACCAATAAAGCTGTATTGACCTTCTTCAGTTTTCAGGGAGCTGGTTTGCACAAGCAGTGGTTGCCTGCCCTGCATGGGGTAGAGGGGCAGCAAAGCATCCTCACCCCACAGCCAGAGTTCTGCATCTTCAGTTTGGGATTCACTTGGGATTTGTGTGAAAAAATCCCTGAAAATCCCTGTTTGTTAAAAGGTAAATAAATATAAGATTCATGCAGCTTCCATTACATAGCACTTTATAAAAGTAAAGGAGACTGAAGTGCCTTGCGACACTGCTATTACCCATCACCGTTGGCTTTTAAGAACAAGTTAACTGGAATGGAGGAAAAGGAGCTGATGCTGCCCAGAGGCAAGGTGACCTCCTGGATTTCTTCCAACCCTGGTCTCTGTGATTAACTGCTGCTAGTAGCCAGTACCCATATTAATGGCCATCTTCATGACAGTGATCTACCTGGTCGTGAAAGGGACAGGCAAGGGGGAAAGGCAAGGAAAGAAAAGTTGTGCTTAAATTGCCAGTGTCTTTTTTTGTCCTCCTCTGCAAGCGTGAGCATAGAAGAGTTTGCCAGGAAGAGTCCTGTCAGGTATGTCCTTGGCAGGTGGGAGTGTGCGCATGGGAAGGGATAATCCCCAGCCCAAAGAGGAGACTCCAATCTTAAGTACACCTGATCTCCTCTTTGAGATGCTTCTCTGTCCCCACTGACTGTCACAGTTACCTTCCTCCAAATGTAGCCAGTGTAGCTTGCTGTCCTGCTTGCAGGGCTTACGGAGGGAGATGCAGTTCTGAGGGAATTAAAACCACCACATGACTCAGGTTTCTGTTCCAGGACTGGTTTGGTCCTGCCTGTCCAGGAGCACTGTTAGTGAACTCCAGCAATGGGAGCTGACCACCTTCCGTGCCAAGAAACTGTTCTTCCACCTGGAGCAAAGGTGGCAGCTGAATACAGCAGTAGCTCCCCTGGAAACGGCTTCAGCTTTCTAGGTTCCCAGCTTCTCACATTCGGCATGTATTTTCAGGCTCGTAATGAAAGGCAACCAGATCGCCTTTGATCACCCAACCATAGCACAAAGCATCAGAGGCATGTTCATCCTCTTTGTTTTTCCAGACCTGGGGAAGGAAAGGAAGGTAAGTCTGCTGCAGCAATAGTCCCAGTTCATGTAAAGCACAGGGACTTTGGGTCCTAGAGACAGTGCTCCCTCTTCCATGTTGCCCATTTTTGAGTACAGAGCAATTGTCATTTATGAAAATGTGGAAGAACAACTGGTTGCCTGAACTACAGCCAAAGCACTTCTTTTTTCTTTCAGCACCTGGACCTACTGTTTTTCCAGTGAATGTTGAATTATATTGCTGCCTAGGAAAATTTTTTCAACTTCTCTGAAAGATTCCAATAAAATACAGATAAGCAAATCCTCCTTTCCCTCCAACCTTTTCTTTTTTTGCAGCGTTTCCAAGTTTCAGTACACACCTTCCTCATACAACTATATTAGGTAGTTCAGTTACCCCCAGAGTGAAATCTGCTCCTCTTTTATAAATACTTATAGATTGTTTGTGCAATTTGTTCCAAAGGCTTAATGCAGTGAGTCAGGTTTTGTTTCCTGTCCTCTTCCCCAGTAATTCACTGATCATCCTTTTCAAAAAATTATGTCTTGCTTCAAATAAAGTGAAATTACATGGGAAATAAGCTGTTCATAATTGATTTTACACAAATACTTGATAGTTCTGAGACTCAGTCGTTTGAGCAGATTGCAGAGTCACAATACTCACACAGAACCTGATTTTTTTTTCTTCAGAACTGCCCCTCTTGAGAGCCTTTACTCCTAAAGTTTTGGCAAATGGACACAAAACTTTCAGAATGTAACTTGGCAGAGTGTTTTTTTCATCTTTTTTTCATCTAGTCTGTCTTTCAAGACTTGAATTTCTTATTAAATGATTTGGGGCTTTTGTCAAGACCTACTTTCTGAAGAAATGTTCATTTGCTCTGTTCTGTTGAAGGGGTTTGTTGTTAGTTGGTGGGGGGAGAACTACATTAATTAGGACTACAAAATAATTATTTTTTACCAATGGTTTCCCATTAGAAATTATATGACAAGGGAGTCTGATTTATGAAGGAAATTAAATGTATTCTCCAAAGTACAGCTCCCATGTGACACTGGCGGTTTCACTGAATACTTGTATTTCCATATCCTCCTACAAAAATCAAATAAATCTTTTCATTTTACCAACATTCTCCATTTTTTGACAATTTTTATTATGACAGTTTCCAATGTAAAAAATAAAAAATCAACACTTTCTATGGGCAAGGTGAACAAGAAATTTTTTAGCAGTCCCAGAGCAACACAGCTGACATGCAAGAAAGTCACGTGAAGATCTCCTGTGATAGGCAGGAATTATTGTCAGTTCCATGGACCTCCAGGTAGGTGGTCACCACTCTCTTGCTGTTTAAGTCAACAAGAAAAGTTATATCTCTCTGGGACAAAGTAGTTCCCTGTGACCCTATAAATTTCTAAACTTACAACGATCTATTAAACAGGATAATATTTTACAATACACACATTTTACAGTATGTTTATTGTAAAAGAACAAGATGTGGATATACATATAACAATCTTGAAATTAACTCTTTTGCTGGGGATTTACTTTGAATGAAGGAAAGCTAAAAATTTATAGATACAATTAGCCACTGTGCGTATTACTCCAGAGTCTGGAGTGGTTGGTAGTTGTTGTGAAGCTACAAGAGACATTTCTTGCTTTGAAGACCTTTCAGGCAAACTATGCATTGAACTCTGAATATTGTATGAAGCGTCATCGTTATTTAGAGATGAAAAACCTCAATACAGGGAGATAAAATACCAAGAGCACACCAAAATTCAGTCTCAAAACAGTAACCCTGGCACAGACACAAATTACTACTTGCTGTAATCAGGACTTGAGTATCCTCAAGACTCATGATGTGTGGTGGCCGCTCAGATTCAATTACTGGAAACAGCTCCTTGGGCGTTTCATGATGTTGGAAAACAGCAATGCCCAGCAAGACCCCATTCCTCCCTCCGATTGCTCCAGAGGCAGTGTCCCCAGAGGCTGTGGGGATCAGGGATTGGACTCTTCACCCGTGGCTCAGGCTTCTGGTCCAGCCCCTTTGCAGGAGGAGGGAGCCCAGTCTGGGGAAGAGCTCTGGCTCCAGCCACTGCTGTTGTTCTCAGACAAGTCACTGCTCTCCTGCAGGAGCTGCTGGCTGTCCTGCACTAGCAAGGACCAACAATACCACTTCTCAAAGGTGCTTGCTCACAAGACACAACACACCATTACTCAAAGGTACTGGCTAACAAGCCACAACACACTTCCACAAGCTCCCCACTCCCACAACACACTTCAGTATAGAGTTTGGAATTGCATATGGTAGCTGTGCTTTACCTAGGCAAAGCAAGGGACAAGAGAAATAAAGATGGAGGAGAGAGAACAGAGAATATCACCAGCCTGTAGATCCTGTGTTGGTCCTGCTGTGTGGATGGTCTCCAGAGCTGGGGTAAGCAAGGAGAGTGAAAGAGAGGAAAATAAGAGACCAAGGGGGTCTGATCTGCTTCCTTTTATGGTTAACCTGGTACACGCCTTTTATGTAAACTTGATCTTTTGCACTTTTGTTCGTGCATGCACATCCAGCCCTTTGAACCCTCCTCCAGGAAGTGAGTTAAGGGGTAGGGGGAGAAGTGAGCATGAGTCTCAAGGCAGAGCAGGAATTTGGCTCAGCACAGTGATGCCCCACCTCCGCAGGACTCTCTCTTCTGATCACGTTTCCTGTCGTAACAGTCAGAATGTTTTCGACAAATCATGTCTATGCCTGGTCCTCCACAGCACGGATGATTTATCTTCATAACTCCTAAAACATGCATTGTAGAACTCAAGATAAAATATGCTGCCTGAGGAACCTGAACAGACCCAAGTCTATGGAACCTGATGAGATGCATCCAAGAGTCCTGAGGAAATTGGTTGATGTAGTTGCCAAGCCACTCCTCATGATATTTCAAAAGTCTTGGCAGCCACGTGAAGTCCCAGGTGACTGGAAAAAGGGAAACATTGCACTCAGTTTTAATATAGAAAGGGGGACCCTGGGAACTCTGACCTATCAGCCTCACCTCTGTGCCTGGGAAGATCATGGAGCAGATCCTCCTAGAAGCAATGCTAAGGCTCATGGAGGAGAGGGAGGTGATTTGAGACAGCCAGTATGGTTGCACCAAGGGTAAGTCCTGCCTGATCAACCCAGTGGCCTTCTACAATGGTGTGACAGCTCAAGCTGCACATGAATAAGCTATGTGGGCTCGCAGACCAGAAAGTCAATCTGGGCTACATCCAAAAGAAGCGTGGCCAGCAGGTCTAGGGAGGTGATTCTGCCCCCCTATTCTCCAGTATATTGTTTGACTGTATTTTCCTCCAGACATCAAGATTATCTGGGACTAGAGCACTTGTCCTTTGAGGAGACACTGAAGGAGCTGGGTTTGTTCAACCTGGTGAAGACATGGCTTAAGGGTACTAACAGCGCACCCCCAGTACCTGTTAGGAGGTTATCAAGGAGACAGAGCCCCACTTCATGCTGGTTCATGGAAACAACAGGAACAAGTTGAAATTATAGATTCTAGCTGGATACAAGGAAAAATACTTTATTATAAGGATAGTCAAGCACTGGAATGGGTTGTCTGGAGAGTTAGTCAACTTTCAGTTTATGGAGAACCTCAAGTCCCAACAGGACAAAGCCCAAAGCACCCTGGTTTTAATTCACTATTGACCCATTCTGGACTACAGACCCCCAGAGGTATCCACCAATCTGAATGTGTGACATGCTAACTTCACTGCTCTTCCATTTTTTCTGGGGTTTTGTGTGTGTGTTTGCTTGTGTGTGTGTGTCTGTGTTTTTCTCTCTGCCTATGGCTAGGTTCCTAGAGGGTGATCATTATAGGTCAAGAGCTGGACCAACGGCTCTGTGAAGAAAGAAAAAGAAGAAATATTTGTTTATTGTTGCTGCAGCTGAAATCACATTGGAACACACTTCTCCTCTCTTGGATAATTTAAGTAGTAAAGAGGCTGCATCAGGCACACAAATTGGTGAGTTGGTGAGCAAGTTGCTGCCGTATGGATTTGTACTATTGGTACTCACATTCTCCAATTACCTGCTGCAGGTGGGCACAGTGCTGTTTAAAAAGACATCACTACAAAGTCAAGCACCGAGAATATCAATTTTGAAGTGTTGAGAGACTCTGTGTTGAATTACAGTGTAAATCCAGATAGGAACACTCCTGAGAGTGCTTACTTCCCCCTAATAAAGTAATTATGGCTGTGATTGATGAGTTGATGAATTCTGCTCATAAGACTGAAACAACGTTTGCCAAGGATATTCATCTCAGGCATCTCATCATCCTATGTACCGTCCAGAGTGTTATGACCTGGAGCAAAGGCAAGCTGTACACCACTGCTCAGCCAAAGTGCTTGACTTGCATGAAGCCAGGAAAACAGAAAAGAGGGAAAATAATGCTCATTCTACTGGAACAAGACCAGAGAGAAGAGGCGGAAAAAAGGGTCCCTTAAAGATGGGGGTGGCCCCAGAGAAACTTAGAGTAGCTTTGGTTGAGGGTGCCACATTAAAGACATGCCCATGTATTTTCAGGTGAGGGGGCTTTGCCACTCTTCATCCCAGGACATATGTCCAGGGCCACTACTCAGCCAAGCTGTGCAAGGACAAAGACATGCCTAAGAGGTGGAGAAGTTGCGCGACCAAGCACCTCTCCACCACAGCATGGAAGTCCTGACACACCCACAGTGGCAAAACACAGCCCCAGAGTCATGCTTCCCACTGTTCATCACCCCTCATGGGCAGGGAGGGCACAGAAGAAGCCTCCCAAGGCTGGCAATGTCATAGAGCACATAATGGTTTTAAACTGAAGCAGGGTCAACTTAGATTAGAAAGAATTAAGTTTTTTATTATTAAGGTCAGGCTGGACAGGGCTCTGAGCAACCTGGTTTCGTTGAGGATGTCCCTGCTCTTTGCAGGGGTTTTGGGCTAGGTGGTCTTTAGAAGTCCTTTCCAACCCAAACTCTTCCACTATTCTATAATGAAGTCACTTGCTGGGAACACTTCCCTTGTTAAAAATCATCTCTCTTTGCAGCAAGAGTGAAATATCACTAGGAATGAATTATCACCATCATGAATTATCTGCAAACATCTTCAGTGACACATCCTTTGGTAGTTGGCTGCTTCAGCACAGTCTGCTGTAAACATCCTCCACATGTGCATCTCAGAGCCTAGTTTCTGCTCTCTGATCAGTGCAATTTCCCAGGCCAATACACACTGCAAATCCTGAAATCAAACAGACCACTTGCAACTGGATTTCTGTGGAATAGTTATGCTTAAATTAGCTTTTTGTGAGTATTCAGCCCAGTCGTATTTCAGCTTTTGCAGGAAAGGAGTGAAAAATGATTCCCGATATGTTCAAATGAAATTCAGCTTTTGGACACTTGCAGGAAGAAAGGAGAGACAGCTGAGCTGCTCAGGAGCACCCTAGCACACTTGAATCCAGTGCTGCAGTCCAGTGTTGAAGGGAACTACAGCTCTCTGAAGGACATCAGAGGTAGGACAAAGCAGATCTACATAACTGCAGCTATGAGAATAACCATAACGTCACAGATCAGTGATGTTGATCCCCATCCACAGGCAACAAGAACACCACCACTGACTGATGAGGAAAATCAACCAAACCCCAGACCTTTAGCACATGGAGCTGCTAAGATTTTAACTTCCACACATGGGTGCCACAGTCATCAAGGAAAGGAAGATGCGACAGTCAGGGGTTTCGCACAGAGCAGTAGCTCAAAGCTATCGTAACTTTATTCTGGGGTGCTAGCTCTATTTATAGGGTCACATGGGAAGGTTCTAGAAATTGGGGAGGAGCATGGGACAGGCAGGAACAACAACCAATCGTGAGAGGAAGGAGGGAACAGAGGATTAGCAGGAGCCAATGAGGGGAACATCTGCAATGCAGCAACTCACAACCAATCAAAAAACCAGGGATAAACGTGAGGGAGAAATTACAATACCATTTGGTATAAACCAGGGTATAATAAATAGTTAACTAATATTAACAACTTGAATCAGTCTCCATTAAGTCAACAGTCTCTGTCTTCATAAATCCATGCTGGGCATCTTCAAAGCATGTCCTCCTCGGCTGCTGTCTCAGCCACAACCTCCTGCATCTGCTTCTTCCATTTCACAAACTTCTCCCTTTCTTTGTCCATGCTCTCCACAGATGGGAAGTAGCATATTGTTCACAGTTGCAGCTCCTGGTTTTGGTGTTACACACACATCAGACGGTGTGAAGATGGGTAATGCCGCATACATGAAAAGAGGAACCTGTCAGGCATATGTTGTGCAGCCAGCTGTGGGAGGTGAGTTTATAATTCAAAACCCTGGATAACTGAGGCAATAAAATATCCAGGGTTTGGTTTTTTTAATCTGAAGATTCATATGTAATCTTGAATGGAAAAAAGCCTTTTTTATCTTCACAGAGGATGACTGCACAGCAAAAGGTCTACAGCAAGAATGAGTTTGGGGCTGAAAAACAGAAAGATGACCTGCACTACTTACAGCTTTTTTATCTGCACCCATGCTTCCCCTCCTTCTCCAGCCTTGGGGCTTTCCTGCTGAGCTCTGCAGGAGCAAAAGCTTGGGTCTGGGCTTTATTGTTACTGCCCTATTCTCCCCTGAGGAGGAGATCAAAATGTACATCTCCGGCTTGGCTTTTGGACTTCTCCTTATGGCAAGCTCAAGGGAAGCCACACTGTTCTCAACTTAACAGTGCTGCAGGAAGGATGCACCATGGAGGCACCCATGAAAGTGAGTGGTGCAAAAAGCTGAAGCAGCGCCCAGTTGGAAACATTGTACAGGGACAGAAACCACTGGGCTGGATGTGGGTACATGAGGGATGAGCAATGGCAGAGGAGCAAGGAAAGGTACAAAAGTGTGGTACTGTCACTTGCCTGTGGGAGGAAAGCCAGAAGAAGCTCAGGGCTGTATGACAAGCTGCAAGAGCAGAACAACCCATGCCTTCATTTGGCTGTGGGAAGGTCCTCATGCACATGCACATGACCTGCTATTGGGAGGCTGGATGATACAATTTGCAGTGAAAATGTAATTCATTAGGTGCAGGAAAGAAAAAGTACACGCAATAAATTTGATGGAATGTGGGTTTGAAGGTGCTGCCATAAATCACAAATTGTATTAAATTTGTTCAGTAGAAATGGGTAGCTCAGAGTAGTTCAGATGTTTCATTTCGCCTTTTCTTTATGCATATGCATCCATTCTTCTCTTTAAACGGTGAATTTTATTTCATATTTTAAAGGAATAATAGAAGGAATTTAATGACTTGAAGGTTATATGAACTATTTTATAATGAGCCAGGTGTTGCAAAAAGAGAGAAGCAGGATTTTCTTTCCTTATGGTTGTTAATTTTATCTGTGAACGCAGGCACTTTTTCAAACCCAGATATCGTATGTCCAGGGATACCCTTAGCTGACTGTTGGAGGACTCTCCTCTTTAAACACCAGAGTAAGAACAGAAAACCATCCCTCATGAGGTCAATGGCAGACATTTCCCAGGGACACCGAAGAAGCCAAAACTGTTTCTCAAAACATAAAGCACTTATTTAACCTCAGCAGTGACCTCAGCACACTAGATTCCCCACAGCAACAGGGACCACAGCCATGAAGGACTCTGTCTTACAAAAAAAATGTCTGGTTTGTGACAGTAAGCACTGGTGCATGAAGCTTGCAAAGATAGAGCAGCAATCCCTAATTGCTAAGAATTTATTTGCAATTAAAATATCAAAGATGTTTTTCATTTCAATGTCTCACTTCAGAACAAAAAGCAATTGCAAACCATCTGACTTCTACTTGAAATCATTGGAAATAACTCCCCAAAGGCCTGGAAGGAACAATGCTTTCAAACCCATCTCAGCTGATACCCTGACTACATTCTGCACTGGGGGGAATTCAGAACACCATCATCCAAAGGTTGAATGTTTTTATTAAGATGATAATTAAATAACATGAAATCAATACTGAACCATTAAACTTCTGCCTCCAAGAAGACTTTTGTCAGATCCAACCTAGGTGGCTGGGAGTTCACTCCTCAAACACATCTGCACTCAACTGTGCTGTGGTATTTCCACATCAGCTACAGAAACAACCTTCCCACTGAGAGATACAAGGAAGTACATAGAAGCAGTGAATTTTCCCTTTGTTGCACTGCCAATGTTCCTGGGCTTGCAATAATCTGCCCTCTGCTACAGCTCCCTCCTCTGGGATGTGGGTGACTCAGTGTCAGTTCGACACTTGCATATAGCATTACTCAACTTCCCTCCTGAACAACATGAGAGGAACATCTAGGTTTTCCCCAAGCCAGTGATTCACAATCACATGTCTCCTGCTGGAGCTGCTCAGTAGTGACATGGAGCCAAAAAGGAGCAGAGAGGGAAAATCAAGAGGTGTGAATGTTGTGAATTCCTGATGGGTTGTGTTTTCCAGGAGTCCAGACTGCAAAGTAATTTCTCCCCATAAGCTAGAAGCACAGTTGTGCTAAGGAGGATGTGTTCAGGAGAAAAAGCCATTGTCAGAGAGCTTGAACTACACTGCCATTTTTCAACAACTTCATCTGATAGTCTCCAGAATCAATCAGAAAAAAACATATCAACTCCAGATCTCCTCTGCACAAATCTCTTTAAGATTTCTGCCAACTGTCAGCATGTCTGGCTCATCAAGGAGAAGCAGAAAAACTTTGAAGCAAAGAGATCAAGCGATCCAATTCCCTAAACATTTAATTTCTCTGATTAAACACTCAAGGCTGAGGCTCTGAGGGTGAAGCAGCCAATTAAACATCCAATCCCAGCAGCCTGTCAGGGAGGTGTCACTCCCAGGTGGTCTTGATTGCCAGCATTTGGAGCCAACAAAAGGAAAGAAAGGCCTTTGAAAAGCAAGGCAGAAAATAATAGTCAGATGGGGAGGAAGCAAGGAGGATGTAGGCAGGAAATGGCATGCTGGCAGCAGCCTGTCCTCTCTACCTGTCTGCACAGGGATGTAAAAAATCAGGGTAGAGTAATACTGGCTCTGCTGTAAGGGGATCGCCAGCCCCCTCAAGCAGCAAGAGATGTGGCAGGAGATGCCAGCGCTTGGCTTGCCCTGATTTTCATTCCTGCTTTCACCCCCAAAGTAGCCAGGCTTGTGGCACTTGTTGCCACTGCCCCTGTCACTTTGTCAGGCTGCAACCTTAAGCCCTGAACCCCCCAGCTCCCAGTACCCCCGAGACTCGGCTGTGCAGCAGAGAGCAGATCTGCATCCCTGGCCAAAGACCTGCAACACCTGAAAGACGTCCATCCTGGTATTACCCTCACACGTCTCTGCCCCAAAATATTTGCGTGGATGCATTTTGTGTACATCTTCTACAGGTGGCAAGAAGATGGAACCAAGCTCTTCTCGGTGATGCTGAGGAATCGGATGAGAGGCAACAGGCAGAAACTGACTCAGGAAGTTCCATGTGAACATGGGGAAGATCTTTGTTACTGTGCAGGTGACCAAGCACTGGAACAGACTGCCCAGAGAGGTTGTGGAATCTCCCTCAGTGAAACATTCAAGAACTGTCTGGACACAATCATGTGCAATTGTTAGAGGATGACCCTGCTCGAGCAAGGAGATTGGACCAAATGACCCACTGTTGGCCCCTTCCAACCTGACCCATTCTGTGATTTCATATGTTTGCCCTTCTAAGATATGCCTGGGCCCTGGTAGCTCTGGCCAGTCTACCAGAGATCTGTGTGTGCCTCACACCCCTCACAGTGCTGCTGAACTTACATGATCCAAGTCATCTGCATGCACAGCAAAAACAATGTGGCCAAGTCTTGTTTTGCTGTCCTTATAACCTCTTCAACAGCATCTCCTGACTGGAGGGACCTCCACAAAACCATACTAGTATCCAAGCCAGGTCAGGAGGAAGGTGAATCCTCAGTGGCTCTTATTGGTTCTTCACTATTCAAACTTCCTTAGAGCAAGTTTTCAAAAGCACAAAAGAGGTAACGAATTTGGGCAATGAATTGCACACTCTCATGTGCACAGCAGATGCTGGTAATTTGTTGAGTAGAAAACTTTTAAATAAAACAAAACTGCAAATGAAAAAAATACATTCCTGCATCTGTTTATGGAAAATAAAGGTTCTGTCCTGCCTGAAATTATTATTTTAATTTAAGAGGAATGAATAAAGCCTATCTTATAATCATTTTTTAACTCACTGAGAGTTGAGAAAGTTTAAACAAGGAAATAAGGGAAGCATCTCAGCATTGTATCATCAGACATTCATTGAAAATGGCCCAGGCATCAGCAGCAGTCTTGGTTTTATAGACAATGTGTGATAGGAGGCGAGACCTCTGATGGAAGAGAAAACCCCTCCCTCAAAGTTACTGTAAATTTCAAATTATGAGATGTTCGAGTAAAGTGTAGAAACGAATAACAGTTTACTAAAATGGAGAACAGAACAAAACAACCAAACAATAACAGAGAAAATGACACCCAAAAATCACTCTCTCACTTCTGTGCCACCGAGGCAGAAATCGCAGGCAGTCTTGATGTGGTCACGTCCTGGTGGTGAGGTGGCCCCCACGTGGAAGCAACAACAATGGTGGCAGGCGGTGGGAAGCCGGCCGGGCCCCCATGGTGGCTGGTGGCTGCGGGCAGCACCAAAGCAGTGGCAGCCAAGCAAGGTCCCCCCTGTGGCAGCTGGTCGCGGCAGGTGGCGGGAAGCCGGCAGGTCAGAGCAGCGGGTGGTGTTTGGGGACCTCCTGGGTTCCACGGCAGGAGCGAGAGAGAGCAAACCAGAACTGCTGAGGCTCTTTTATTCCCCCCAGTTCTTGTAGCAGCCCTGCTCCAGGGATTCCGCCCCAATTCCCGCGGTGTTTTCGCTTCAGGGGTCCCGTCTCCTCTGCCACCCGCCGCTGCCCCTCCGTGGCTGATAGCACTACCTAACAAAAAGAATCCTAAAATTTCAACTCTACAGGTGTGTTTGTTTCAAGGAAACTTAATGTCATTATATTTCAATGTTTCTTTTAAGAACTTCATACATAAACATAGCATTTTGTACACTGCCATGGAGATACGTAGGCAGAAAGACACTGATGCTGTACAACACAATTAATTTTTCCAAGCAATAAAATGACCCATGTGTCATAAAGGTCAGATTGTCAGATCGAGAGAGTTAGGAAATGTTCCTCTGCAAAAACTGAAAATTGCTTGTATTATTACGATGAGGCAGTTTATTCTCCAGTTGCTAGAACAAATTTAAAAGTTACATACTGACAAAATTGCCACAACAAATAAGAGCTCAGCTCCTGTGTAACCACAGCAGTCAACATTTATACCTACCAGTAGGTCTCAAATGGGTTTAGGATTGTTAACTTTGTGTAGGTGGTCTAGTCCAACTCCCTGCAATGAGCAGGGACATTTCCAACTAGACCAGGTTGCTCAGAGCCCCATCCAGCCTGACTTCAAATTATTATCACAATTTTACAGACTAGGGAAACTGAGGCACGGAAAGATGAAGGAACTTGCCCAAGATCACCCAAAAGGCCAGCAGCAGAGCCAGAAAATGAAACTAAGTCGTTTTAAGATCCAACCCTGGTTTCTGTTTCTGGGACACTGTTCCCTGGGAAGCAGCTTGGCTCCCTGTTGCCTCCACAAAGGCTCTCTGCCAAGCTGAGAATACCCACAGGACAACCTTGCCAAGAGGTAGACCTAAGCACCAACAAGTGACCTCATAAAACCTGCAGTGGACCCAACTGTTCCACCTGCAGCAGATGGAGATTCATGAACCTGCATTCTTGCCTTCTGGGTGAATGAGAAGTAGTTGGATGTTGGTGTCCAGAATTTCATCCTGAAGGTGACAAACTCTGAACACCCACTAGGACTCTGAGGGAGCAGAAGAAAATGGCAGTCACACAACAGCCTGAAGCCTGCAACAGAAAAACCACAGCACCAACTATCACATCTTTGAAACGTGGCATTCACAGTTAGAGTCATAGATGGATGTGGGCTGCCAGACTTCTTTGGAGTTCTCTGGTGCCACACCATGCTCCAAGCACAGCCAGCTTGAGTAGGTTTCTCATGGACCTGCCTGGTTGGGTTCTGAATATCTCCAAGGATGGAGATCTCCCAGCCTCTACAGGCAATGTTGCAGTGGTTGGCCAACCTCATGGGGAAATCCAGTCTCATTGCACTCCAGTCTATGCCAGGTCTCTCTCATCTTCTCACCATGCATTGCTGTGAAGAGCCCAGACCCATGCTCTAGGTGACCTCTTTGTAGTACTGGGAATCTGCTCTTAAGTCCTCTTGTACCATCTGTTCTTCAGGCTGAGCCTCGCAGGGGAAGTGCTCCAGCCCAACTACCTCTCCTGTGTGCATGGCCTGGGACACCCAGGAAACATGCAGAAGACACAATTCTTCCTCTGCACAAAAAGGGTGAGCCAGGATTTGTCCTGCTCCATGAACACCACTGTGCATGCAATCAATTTCCTCCTGACCCATCCACCACCCCACTGTCCCAGTTACTCTGCAGCAGCCAGATTAATGTGGAATATGTTTCCCTCTAGGATCAGCAATTCATCTTTCCTTGGCAGCCTCTCCTGCCAAAATGCTTTGTTCAAGCCTGCAGGGTTGGGAGTTTAGAGAGATGTTGCTTCAGCTCTAGCACAGCTCAGTAAATGTGATTTTTGCAATTGCTAGTAAAAGACCACAAGCTTTCTACTGCCCTTTCTATTGCCCTGTGCAAGGAGTCAGGGTATGCTAATACAAGAAGAAATGCACTAATAATAATAATACCATTTTGTGACATTTGGGTTACTAAGGTTTTATGAAGGACTATAAACAAATACAGTTCAGACAACAGTTTGTGCATCCTTGCAAGAGTGGCTGCAGTTAGTCAGGGAGAAAAAGTGGTACTGCCACCCCTGCTTCAACCTGTGCCAAGTTTGTATAAACATCCCCAAACCCTCCTTTTTCATCTCTCGCAGCACAACGGCAGGGTCTAAACCTTAGTCACCCATGGTGGCTGGGAGCATCCCAGTTTGAAAAAGCAAATTCTCACATAAAATACCTGAAACGTCCCTCCAGATAAGGTGTTATGTTAATACACAGATGGTTTCTGCCTTGAAAGTTACTGGTACCTGTGTTTGGCTCTGCCTTGCAAGGGAAAGGCAAGAGCTTAGGAGAACCAAGTAACCAGAGACCATCTGTAGGAGTAAGTACCCTTTTGGAAGAATTTGTAACGAGAAGGTAGAACTTGTTTTTTGCTTTAGGAAGCTTTCCTGCCTGGAATGAGGCATCTTTCCCAGAGACAGTTTTAGATGTTTCTCCTCCTACATTCCAGAGAAGTTGACTCCCCAGGTACAAGAGAAGGTAACTTCTTGCAGATATGTCTGAAGGCCCCACAGCGGGGGAGACTGGGGACAATAAACGCCTGAGAAAAACAGGGGGTGTGTCTTTTCTCCGGCCCAGTGCTTGTCACTGGTGCAGGGGTTTTTTTCCTTTGTAAGTTTTTTAGTGTTCTGGTCTCCGAAATAAACCTTTTTGAATTCTTTCCACTGCCTTGGCATTTTTGGGGGATACCTGCATATATCTTACTTTACACCATCCTTAGACATCTTTCATTCTCAAAACTGTTAGGTTTTGGTGCAGTCTGAAGGTCTTACGCACTTTTTATGGTACTTTATAATAATAAAAATTGAACATACCAACAAAACTGACCTACACTAACACTAAACTCATTAAAAGTAAGACATGGTAAAAGTTAAGATACTTCTGAGATTAACTCAAGTTAGTGAATTAAATGTTCTCTCAGATCTCAAAATCCTCCAAAAATGGCAGCTGTAAACAAATTCAAAAAAGGACAAAAACTCACATATGGGTGTGAAAAAAACCACTTCTCCTCTGCTCTGGCAATGGTCTTAGAGCACAGAACTAGCTCTGACGGTGTTGAGCCATTCTGATCTTAAGCACAGTCGTGACCAACTCAGTCACTAAGCACAGAAACCATGAGGTTTTTTTCAATCTCACTGTTGTTTTCTCCTTAAATCAAAGAATAGAAAAAAATAATCATGAGTTTGCCTGCTCATTGAAGCTTTCTTTCCAAACCCAGTAACTGAGGGTTGAGATGCAGCTGGTGACAAGACCACCCTCAGTATAAACTTTCAGCTGTTTAGTAGCTGTTTTCCTTCCAGGGAAATAAGAGATTTAGCCTTTCACCTCCCAAGCAGGTGTTGAAGAGAGAGGACCTTGTGTAGAGCTCTCTGGGGACTCCAAAACCAAAACCAGTTTTCCAAAAAGCCCACAGGAGTGCTTAGAGGGGACATCCTGGTTCGCCCTGACACTGCCCTTGTAGCACCTTGTAGCACAGTTGGCACTGTGTCATCAAGAGCCCTGCATCCCTTACTCAACATCTTGCATTCACTCACATGCCACCTCATTAAATTTTGTCTGGTTGTTAGCAGAAAAGTGGGAATTTAGCCATGCCTGACCCGGACACAGCCAGGACCATCCCCAGGACACTGAGCCAAGCACTCCCAATTACTATTTGCACTTTTGTAATCTTTACCATTTGATACAAGATGTTGCCGTGGGAGTTAGGTGCTGAAAAAAATCTCCCTGAGCAGTTAATTAGGGGTGAGATAAGAAAGGGTTTATTTTGCCAAGGCTAAGATGTTACAAGACACACGCCGCCCTGCCTGAGATGTTACATTTTATAATACCATCCATCCAATCCCAAATGGGTCCACCCTGTGGCCTTTACTCTGGACTGCCCCAGGTCCACCCCCTGAGAAATGGGTCTGGGGGCTTTTTGGGACCCTCTGTTCATCCCATCTTCATCAGAGCACAAAGGGTACATAGTCACCCAGTTTTTGACCGCGTTCTGTGGTTTAGGCCCTGATATGCTGTTCTGCCAACAATCTGGGCCTTGCCTTGACAAAAGACTAAACATTTCTACCGGATTCAGGGGTAGGAGTGATATAGGGAGCATAGAATGGGGTAAGAGGGTTAAGGAATGTGTAAACTAAGGGTGCTAGAGGGAAAGGGACAAGGGAGGGAGGGTTGCTGCTTTTAAAATCTACTTATAAAACTTATAAGGCTTACCAATATTAGAAAAATAAAAAAACATTAGGGGCTTAAGGCATCAAAGACAATTTGCAGTCTTCCCAGTCTTGCCTCAAAGAGGGGACTTTCACCCTCAAAGGGAAGAAATGAGCTCTTAATTGATGGCACAATATCCCAGGAGTAAGTAAGCAAGCAGCAAGTAAACAAAAAGCAATCCCGATTTTCATTTCTTCTGCACATCGATACCAATTATACCATATATCACATCATTTGCATTGCCACAACATAGTCTTTTATATCTGCTTGAGTTGCCAGCTATTTAATCTCAGCCTACCTTTAAGAAAAGGCCTGTAGAAAATGAGATGCTTGCTTTATGTTTATGTAGTTAAGGGAGCTAATTTCAATTCCAAAGAAAAGAAAATTTATGCAGGTTAATAAACTGAGGGGTCCAGGAGCTAACTAGAGTAACACTCTTGTTCTGTTTTAATAATTCAGCGGACAGTCCCAGGTATTTACATAAATTGAATTCTCCAGACCTTATCTAATTTCTAGGCAATAATTTCTGGCAGTGGGGAGGACATTTACCACTAATTTCTGAAATGCACTTACAACTTTTGCTGGCTTTGCACACGGCCCTGAAACATATTTGGGGCAGCATAAAGACAGTTTCGCACTTGGTGCTTGTTTGCCAGGAATAAATGCCACTGTGATCAAAAAAGGGTGGTTTCAGTATCTGTAGAGTCAATGGTTTACCTCCGCATTGTGGGGTCTGCCTGTGTTCAGGAGCTCCTGTATTTACAAGCAACGCAGTGGCACATGTCAGCAGCTGTTCTTGGGAAAGCCATACAAAGTTCTACAAAATACAATAGACTGCATTTCAATTAGGCCAGAGATCTGAAGAATCACTAAATTCTGATAACATCCAGTTTCTGCTTCTGTTTTTATGGCATTGTATTGAAAAACCGCTGATTATTTCATCAACAGAAGTTAGTATTTTCCTACCTGATCCTGGTTTTCCTGAGGAGCTAAATATAATGAGATATCTTCAGTGTAACATATTGAGCAGAGTTCAGGAAAGTTCATAGCCCTTCTCTACAAATATTTATGTTGGTATGTGTATAAAATTTGTAGCAGCCACAAATACAATTTGTCAGTCTTTTTATTAGACTACTTCTCCAAGCACCTGCCAGGTATGAGGGTAGTGGAGGATCAGTGGTCGAGCATGTTCATACTTCAATATCCCAGTTCCCACACTTTGCTTACGCAGCCCAGGACCTCTGCTTGCAGGGACGCAGCCAGAAGCTCTGCAACTATTTCATCACAACTGGGCTACTTAGAAAAACACATTTTCTATTACAAAATGAATAGAAATCACATAGCAACAATCTTTACCATGATCTCAAAGAACACTCCCCACCTAAGGGCAGATAGGTTTGGGTTTGCTCTTCACACCTACGCAAACAGCTTTATTATTCTCAGGAGGACAAGAAGATGGGATAAAATTAGAGTTAACTTCCTTCAGTTTACAGACCACCTGGACACAAAATACTGAGAAGATATCTGTTGGCAACGAAAATACCCAGGCAAAGAGCTGCAAAAATGTGCTGATCCTGCAGGAGAGCATCTGTTTGGGACATCCAGGATTCTGAGGGATTGACAGAGGTAGCCCCCTCAGTCCCCCTTACTGACTAGAGGACACTGATCTGTCCCTCTAGTGTCCTTCTGCCTGGGTGATCAAAGCAACATATGGCTCCAAGCAGGCTGTGTCAGATCTTCCTCCAGCAGACATCTAAAAGGAGATGGACCTGCTTGGATAAGGAACAGGGCTGTGGCAGATGTCTGGCTCTGCCTTGCTTTTGCTTAGGATAAGAAGCCAGTCTGTCTTCCATCCATAGCCCCGGTCTTGTATCTCCTTGTGAGACGGTGACACCCTGTGGAAAGCTTTTAGGTTACACGTTACACATATGAGGCTACAAGAGTTGAGAAAGGAAGACTTTACTTAGCCTCAGGTATCTGGGGGACCCAGGGACCACTTCTTCCTGCTGGAAATTCATCCAATACTTTTGCTTGCCCTGTTTCTCCCTGCTAACTCTGCCACATGCAGCATGTCTTCTCTTCCAGTCCTGGGAGACACAAGTGCAATGGTCATCTGTGTTTCAGGAGGGCTTGTGAAACAGTATCTTCCACAAGAAGACACAAATGCCCCAGTAAAATGCAGATGGTAAAGATCAAGGCCAAGAAAGAGCAGCCCAGTGTCAGAATTGGGGTCACATGTGCAGCTTATGTGCTGGTTTCAGACACCATCATGCAGGACCTTCTCCAATGGTAGGTGTTCCCCCAACATTCCCTATAAAAACAAAATTTAAAAGAATAAAACTAAATATATAAACCTTGTTTGCCTGTGTCAAGGTCCAGTCTATGCTTCTCTGTTGGCTAAAGCAGGGTTTTGCAGTACTCTGCTCCTCTTGCAGCAGGTATTTTGGCTCCACAGGGAAGTTCCAAAGGAGCCTGGACAAAGCGCTGAGGGGCACTACCCAGGAGTATATACAGACCTTTATGGGGCATGCCCCCTCCCAGTGGTGGATACCAAACTCAGGATTCAAAGAAAGGCCCAGAAATCTTCCGTGACTTCAGGGGGATTTGGGAGCCCATCACAGTGCAAGCATTTGCAGATAGCATTTGCTGCATGTGCTTTGGGCAGCATCAAGGTAAAGGAGCAGTGTGTCTGTGCATTGGATTCACTGACAGGCATCATCTCTGAGACCAGCCCCTGCTCTCCAGCTCAACATGGTCTTGCTGGCACTAGGAGGGGAGAGGATACTCACCAGGTGCTGCAGCCCTTTCATGGGACTCCTCTCTGCAGCACCTGGGCAAACACTGCTCCTTTAAAGTGCTTAAAGGACAATTGGAGTGTTACAAATTTCTCCAATCCTCTTCTAAAAAAGAATAAAAAATAAAAAATTAAAAAACAAAACAAAGAAAAAAACAACCAAACAAAAAAACTCCAAACAAACAAAAAACCCCAAACACACCAAACAAAACCACTAAGGCTGGCATATAGCTTACAGCCAGGCCCAGAGGCAGGCTTGTTCCCAGGCAAGTCACTTTAGCACACAGTATTGCCTCAGACTGAAAATTGTCTTCCACACCAGGTTCTGCCATGAGCATTGCGCCCAGGATGGGCAAGGATGCCATAGAGTCACAGCTTTGCACCATCCCAGCGCAACACAGCAAGCATCAGTGCTGACTGGAAGCACTCTGGTGTGGGGAGGCAATGTCCTCACCTTCCTTTCTCCCCTCCTAGCCCAGACACAGTGAAGCACTGAGTGCTTTGCCCCTTCTGAGGACAAAAAGGCTAATTTCAGTGCACTCAGTATAAAATGTAGTAGGTATCTGCAATGTGACCAAAACATGTCAGTCTGGGGCCAGTGTTTAATTTCTCACTCACTATTCACTCTCATTACTTCCTGATCAAACTGGTTCTGCTGATAGCCAGAGGATGCTCAGTGGAGCATCTGAAAACCTGTTGGGCATTTCTGCTCCCACCTTGTCCCCCCATTATCAGCTGAGAAGCTCTGCGGTTAGGACTGAGGTGGAAAAAATAGGTTTACAGCAGCCACAGCTCTTCCCTGGTGAATACTACCCTGTCAGACCCAAGTACAGACCAGCCCCTTTTCCTACAAGTCCTGACTGCATATCAGCCTGTCCCACAGTGGGTATACACCATGCTGGCTCCCCCCATGCAGGCCCAGGCACAGTGGGCCCCAATGACATCTGTGTGGAGGATTAGGTATTTAGCTCTGCCCTCCTGTGCTACAGACTGAGTTTATCTACAGCAGTTGCTTCCACCAGCAGGTACAGACTATGGGCTTTCTTTATTCCCCTTAAAGGTGGTAATCAGAGGGCCCAAATGAGATTTTTCTGGGATTTGTGCTGGATTGATCAAACAGTGCCTGTGCTCCTTTTCCTCTAGCTGAACTCTGCTGCTCCTTGCTTTACTAGCATAAACATCTGCAAGAAGCATTTCCTACATTTGGGACAGAGTAGTTTAAACAGCACAGAGCAAAAAAGCTTCTTGCTGGTTCTCCAATTTCCTAGCAAACTGAGATCCCAGAGAGTTATGTTCAAAAGCCTCTGAGCAAGTCAGCTGGGCAAAAAGCATGTCAGAGCTGTAGAAACATCATGTTTCATTATTCTCTCAATATTTCACAGAAGAAATCATTTTCACTGAACCATCTGTGCAGGAGACACACAAAATGTCAGATTGAATAGGGAAAACATTTCCATCTATGTTCTCTTCCTAACACAGAAAACAGTGAAAAGACCTGCTGTTTGGCAAGGAAGAACAGGTAATTAAAAATCTATAGTCATCTTAAAAAGTCCCACGAGTTTTATCAAGGGAAGGTCAGTGTAATTAGCCAACCTGTCCAATGAAGCCATGCTCATAGGCCCAAAACTAATTCCATTGTATAGGCTGTTGCTTGAGGGAAGGTTGTTCCTGAAGAGTTCCCACACATTCCCTCTGGAACCAGCCCTGTGACACCCAAGCTCACCAAATTGTACCTCTGCACAGGCAGAGCTTGGTACATCCAGCTTCATCTGCATAAGCTGCAACATGGTATGTGAAGAGCATCTTTCCCAATGGCTCTGGTGCCCCCTCTCCTCTGGATGTACTCAGAACTGCATGACTGCATTTGCAAACCAAAGTCACCCAGAAAGCCAAGCCAATATTTTCTTCAGCCTCTTTAGCACAGTTTGTTCTTCCAGATTGTCTGGCCATCAACAAGCTAAGGCCAGGCTCACTAACCATAGAAGTCTCCTGGTGCTCCTGTGTGGGAAAATCACTGTGCTTTTGGCCTTTGGTACCCAGAGGGAGGAAATTCCCCATGTAGCTGCTTAGGATGAATCCTGGCACAGCTTGTCTTGCACCTTGATAAACACAGGACTACAACAGTGATGGAGAAAACAGCAGTGAAGAGACATGATCCCCAGCCCTGCAACTGTTGCAGCTGCCATGTGATGGAGGGTGGTGCTTCATTTTCCTCTCTGCCATGTAGCAACCTGCAGCTTGGCAGAACTCATCACTGCACCGACTCAATCTGGAGAAGACAGAGGGTTGAAGACATTCAGTGAGAAGTGGTCCATGCTTCCCTCATCACTAACAAAGGCATGGGAGTCCTTTAAGAACAACACCAGTAACCTCACTGCCCACCCCACAATCAAGGGTGGGCAATGTTACTGGGAACATTGGAGGATGGAGTTTCACTGATGTTAACACCACAGGCTTTAAGCCATTTTTAGCCACTTCTGGCACGTGGAGACAGTAACTTTCTTCCAGGGATGCCTGAGATTCTCTCCTTGGCCCCACAAGAAGGGAAGAAACTAATACTCACTGGACAGATGGAGGGACTTCACCTAGGACAAGGGAGAGGGGAACTTCACCTGATAGAACTCTTTTCTTGCTAACTTTTATATTCAAGATATAAAATCAATCCCTGACCAGGCCTGAGTCCCAGTTTCTTCTGCAGCTGGATGCTTAAAAAAAAAAAATGGTGGAGATGGCACAGCACAAGGTATAATGTTTCTCAGCTAGTGGGGAGAGACAGTGTCTCTCAACGAGGCATGGTATGATGAGGGTATCATGAGTCACTGGTGTTTTTGCTCCAGCTGGAAGCAGAGAAAGGTTTCCCCATCATCAGCCCTAGGCTCGCATATACCCACATCCACCTCCAGGAAGGTTAGAAATAGCCCATATGAAGCCTTACCTCTCCAGTGTCAAGACATAAAGCACCAAGATTCAAAACAGGATGTGGGTTTGATTGGTAAATCTAATCTCCTGATCACTACAGTGATTCTAAGGCATTGCATGTTAACAATGAATACAAGCAACCAAGCATCTTTAAACACTCACTAAGAGATGTCTATGCAAGATTGTACATCTTGAGCACATGCACATGTGCAACAACACTGGGTGACCCAGACTGAGGGCTGCAGCATGACCTGGACCCTTACATGGTCACTTCCTTTCATAATTGCAGGAAATTGCAATTTAGGTTGTGTGCAGAGGGAAGTGTTCATACCTGCCAGGAGTGCAGCTTCAAGAATCTCAGAAAAACCCTGCAGGGCCATTCCCAGGTAGCCACAAGAGCAGGGAATGACCCAAGGAGTTGGGGGGACTCCAGTGCTGGCCATACCCTCCCCAACAGGGCACAGTCCCATAGGATCTCAGCATGGCTGGCAGAGCTGGGGCAGGTTCCATAAACAGCCCCAGACACAGTAAGAGGATGAACCAGGAACAGGGTCCCTCCAAGATGCCCACTCCAGAGCAGGAGAAGGGCCTGCAGACAAAGCTACAAGGCAGGTCCAAAACCCATGCACAGCCAGGGTAAGAGATAAGGACATATTTAATGCAGCTCTGACAGGGACAGAGGACCCAGGCTTGAGTTTAAATGAGGTCCTGGACCACGGGAAAAGAGGTGTGTGGGTGTTCACTGCTTTTTCACACTGAGGATATAATCCTGCTGTCTTCAACTGAGCATGCCAAAGCTGTGGCACACTGGTAATGTCCACAGGCTCCAAAAACATTGTGACTTCCAGAACATGTCTTAGCTGTGTTTTGCTGGAGCTGGGAGCCACAAATTCATCTGAGCACAGATCTGCAAGTGCAAGCACTGCTAACGAGAGCCAGACTTCTCACATAGTTGGCCCTAAATCTCTCCCTGAGAACTAGAGCCAGGAAAAAGCCTTAGGTTCATGATCTGTAACAGCAGCAAAGCTCTGATCTCCCTAAGTTTCAGGAAGAATGACCCCAAAATTGATCCATCAGATGCAACATAAAGACACAACATAAAACAAGCACTTCTCTAGTCACTTGTTCATATTTTTCAAACGTTGGTGTCAAAGTTAGGCAGGGAAAGCAGCTAAAAATGAGAGCTCAGTGTTCAGCTGACTGAGCCATCACCAGCCAGCCAAGCAAAATGCTCTTGGCACAGGAACTTCCACTAATGCTCTTAGCCTGTTGCAAATGCAAAGTAACACAGCCCACAGTGTTTAAATTAGGTCAGGCCTTTTTGGCACTTCTGAGTAGAGAGCATGGAGAGATAATCACCAAGGCTGACACTCAGCAGCTTGTGAGTATGGGGTAATCTGTGCCATTCATTCATGCCGTGAGTCATTGGCATTTCAACATGAAAATGCAATACCTTCAGATTCGGGAGCTTATGACACTCAAACTCATTTTCTCTGGCACAGCCACTCTTTTGCCCACATGCTATTCTGAGCTGCTGGTTAATACATACAGCAAAGTGGTAGAAATGCCTCAAACCAAGATAACATAAGGGAAACAGATAAACCCACCAAAAGCATGAGGGAACCCCTTCATCACTGCCTAATACTTGTATAGATAGATTGGAAGATGGGGAATAAGCATGTATGAATGGAGTAGTTAGAAGAGGACAAGTGAGGGCACCTGAGCAGCTTGTCACCCCAGGGTCATCAGGGTCATGCACAGTTACTGACATGGTTGGCAATAAAAAAAATACAGAGCACTCAGAGATGGGGGTGATGATGGTGAGGAAGCAGGGGGATTTATTCCTATTGGTTCTCAACACAACTCAGATGCAGATTCTTAGTGTTGGGCAACCAGTTCATCCTCCTGACAACATGAATGAAGATCTTGGCCTTATGTTCAGCGCAAGCTTGTCAAACCCCAGCAATGATGGGAAGTGCCATTTCCGTTAGGCAGAAGAGCAACCCACAGAAGATGGACTCCCAGGGAGCTGGACTCACTTTATCCATAGGTGATATTTACACCAAAAGGAATACGTTTACTTCAAAACACAGAAAAACAAAGACAAAGATGAAGTAGGAAATGTACTATCAGGATCGTGCAAAACCAGAAGCATCCCCATTGTTCACCTCAGCACCTTCACCCACTCCCAAGACTCTTTCTCTTGACCTGGCACCTTCCCCTTTCTTTCAAGGGGATCCTGCTTCTTCCTTCCAGTATTCCACCAAGAATAAAAACCAAAAGACCCCTCCTACACATGATCCCAAGCTCCAGTCTCACTTGCCTTCTGCTCTGCTCAGAAAAGCCTGTCTCTCTTGCTTGGGACCTGGGACATCACATCTCAAGACAAGGAAAAGCTACTTTCTCTTTTTTACCTCCAGTTAGATCTGGAGCTGTCTTTCCCTGTGATGCTCACACCAACATCAAATATGGTGCCACACTTATAGAAACTAGCAGCAATGAGTTAACTGAGTGAAAGGCACCTCTAAACTTGGACACACCCTCGGATTTAGAGGGTCTCTTCCAGGGAATATTCAGGCTCACAGAACAAAGCCAGGTTTTGTGTACAATACCCATTTGCTATAAAACTACACTGGCTGATGACACTTCTTTCATATCAGGTACCCACTTGAGACCAATTACTAACTTTCCTTTTTTTTTTCCTCCTTCTCCACTGCGCTGTCCTCAGGTTATATAGGTTATGGGTTTCAGGGTCATCTGTCCTTCCCCATGCAGGCACAGTATTCCCAGTTTCTTTTCAATATAAATTCATCATAGTTTCAAGGAAATACCTCGGCCAGTTCTCATAAGAGTTCTTGGGTGCTGATCCTCTCTTCCTACGGATTTAAAGGCATTTGCCCAGATCAGACATCATTCAAATTACCCACAGGCAATACGCAGCCAGATATAGTTCAGTCTCCCCAGAGACAGGCTCATCACCAATCTACTCCAAGCATTTCTGCAACCATCTCTGTTTGCAAATGGGAGCTGTCACAGGTCAGGCACATATGCCAAAGAAGCTGTTCCCCCAGCAGTCACAGTTTAAGTTATAAATGAAGTGAGCCATGCTACTGGTTGGACTGGAAGGAAAGCACCAAGAATTCCTGCTCAGAAAAAGCTAAGGATACAGCTTGCAAAGATCAGATGCCATAGGAAGCAAGAGTTTCTAAAACCTAGGAAAAAAAAAAGGGTAGTGCAGAAAGACACTAGAATGGTTAACTCTTACAAAGCACAGCTGCACATGCAGCCTTATAACACAACAGTACTGCAACCAGGACCCAAAACAATTACAGCCTCAGTACCAGCTTTGGCTAATCTTCCCAAGATAAAGTGTTTTCAAAAGCAGTGTTCCTTCAGTGAAAACAGCTAAGACTTCCATCACTTACTCAAAACTAGAGGCTAGGTTAAGGGACAAGGAGATTAGGTGACAAATAAAAGCAAACCCTCCCTCCGAGACAGTAGAAGATCAAAGAAAACCACACATCACAGCAATTATTAATTAAGTTTTAATCAGAATTCTGATGGTGGAGTGACTTCATTGGGAAAGCTGCAGAAAGATCAGAACAGCTGCTCTAAAATAATAATTCCAAAGAAGAAAAAGTTGAGATCATACTGTGCTTTAAAAGTAAAGTTACATGGTTTAATTTGCATAGCACAAGCATACATAAGTAGCTGAGTTACAGGTGTTGATAAAGTCCATCTCTATTTGTGTTATTGCCGTTTTCTTTTAAATCTGAGTAACTGGTTGCTGGTTTCTGCTGGAATCAAGGTAGGTTTACTGGCACTTACTGTCCAGTAGCTCAATTTGGTTTCGCCAAGGAACATTCAGTACTACGAAGTTGCAAATGGTATGCTAAGGAGAGAAAGAAAGAAGTAGTTACCAGATTAAGAGCATAAAACAGTGTCATTTACCCTTGTTCTACACTTCTGTGGCTCTCTAGATTTGCCCTCTCCAGACAAGTACTCTGAAGCAGCACTCTTGTTAGTACCTGCTCAGGATGAGTCATGTCTCTCAAATAAGTCCTAACAAGTAAAGCTGAGCAGTCAGCACTGCTGAGGATCAGGTTACCTCCTTTATCCATTCAGAGGAAAGCTTTCACCACGGGTAATACTCAAACATAAGATTCCAGGCACAGCTAAGCACACCTGGACAGCTAATACATATGTACCTATGTCAAATCATTGCAGCTGCCATAGTGGTACACATCAGATTCTAGTGAGGTGCTTTGTGGATCATTTGTGTGCAGCTACACTTCTCATACACACACAGGTACAAAGGGTACATACACATACAGCCTGTGACTGCCATTAACAGAAGAAATAAAATGCTATGGAAGAACTAGACACAGATCAGATCAAGGCAGACATATTTGGTGCTCCCATCCAAAAAGCTCAGTTACTCCTTACAGAGCATTGCTATTGGACAAAATGCTGGTGTAACGCCTTGGCGGGCACAGAGAACAGGAATAATCTGCCTCTTTTGGGCAGTGCTTTGCCCAAACCTCTATTCACAGCAGTACAAGTCCTACGGGAAAGCATGCCAAGTCAAGTATGTTTACATCACTATGGGAAAGAAGAGCTGAGATACAGGGATTGAGAGCCAGGAGACCTGTAGGCTTGGCAGAGTTTCCTCCTGACATATCCTTCTGATCCAGACCATGAGCACTTGCTAATAGAACTGAGACAAATGCAGTGCTCCAGCCTCAGTGCCCCACTTATGAAACTGGCAAAAGGCCCTGCCTTCTCTGACATCACCTGGCAAGACAGGTTCTGCAAGAGCAGTACCCTGTTAAGTGTACAGGCATAAGGTCTCTGTTCTTGGCTGGGGCAGACAGAGGATACTGCCATCTGTACTAAGCCAGCCAGTGAGATAAGGCTGGAAATCAGGGAGTCAGTAAGCTGTGTACCCTAGAGCTTACCTTAGCCATCTGCGGCTCGTCACGGAAAGCACAGCGCTGGAGATCAGCTGCTGGCTTTGTGCAAGTTGTCCGGGCAATCTCAACTTTCATTATGTACTTGACTCCAGCCACAATCTGTAACAAGACAAGTCAGAGGCAACTTTATTCACAGCACAGAGAAAAGGGCTCTCTGATGAGACAAGTCTAGCAAAGAGGCAGGCAGTGTTCCTATTACATGATGGAAAACAGATTCCCAGAGTAAAGAAGGGAGTGTATGTGGCAACCTCCACAAAAGCGGCACTTGGCACCCTCTCAGAAATAGAAAACAAAATCCAGGTAAACACGTCTCACATAGCAGTTTCCTTAACAATAAACAGACCCGTGTTAACTCATCAGCAACACAGAGAGGCCACTGGCTTCTTCGATAACACGCAGCACTCAAGGTCATTCAGAGGAACCAAGCTATATAAAAGAGGGCTTTTATTCACCTTCCGTGGGGAAAAAAAATCGAACAACTTGCAGACGCCTTCGGGCTTGGGGCCTGCCCTGTCTCCAAAGGAATCCCACAGGCCCTAGCTGCCCTCCGGACGGTGCCAGCCCTCCCCCCCGCCGCTCCCCTGCCTCTTGGCGCTGATGACCCGCACCACCCGGCTGGAGTACATGTCGTTGCTGGCCCTGTTGTACGCCGTCATGGCGAACTGCAAGGCCCGCTGCAGCCCCTCGTCGTTCTCAGGGTTGTCGATGACCTCTGGGGCCCCCACGAGCCCCGGGCGGTATTCGCCGGCCCGCACAACGCCGGCGGAGAACAGAGCCACGGCCAGCAACACCAGAAGGCCAGTCACCCCCGCCATGGCTGCGCGCTCTGATGGCTTCTGACGGCCGCCGACCTTTTAAAGCCGCCGGGGCGGGGCGGGCCGAGTCGGGGCGGTCTGTTTTGGGCCGGGCTTCGGCCCCCCCTCCTCCCTAGTCCGGAGCCTCCGGCGCCGGGGGTGCTGCTCGAGGACCTCCCCGGGAGTGGGAGTGGGAGGGGGAGGGGGATGGGGATAAGGATAAGGATAAGGATAAGGATAAGGATAAGGATAAGGATAAGGATAAGGATGAGGATGAGGATGAGGATAAGGATGAGGAGGCGGAGGCGGAGGCGGAAGAGGGGGAGCGGGGGGAGAAGGGTGTTTTCCCGCACGGGCATCGGAAGTTGGAGACTTTTTCCAGGATCTGCCTCCTCGTGGGTTATTCCTGCACTTATTTCCCTCTACTGCGGAGGGAAAAGAAAAAACATAGGGCATTTTAAGCTGCTGGTGTGGCTCCCAGCACAAAACACCGTGTGTCATTTCCTACCTCTGCCTCCGCAGCTCTGGTGTTGCCTCATCTACACTCCGGGGCCGTCAGAGGAGGGGCGGCTTCCCAGATGGGTCGTTTCGCCTCCTGTCGGCTCCCATAAACACCAGCCAATCTCCCCCATCCCGTCAGGAACCTAACGTTTGGAAAGATGAGGCCTCATATAGTATGAGGGAGATAGCTCCGGTGAGATTCAAGGCCTCAAGGAGTTGTTAGGCTGAGAGAGGGTGAGGTTTTGCATCTGAATTATTCGCAGCATGCCTTGTAATGGAAGGGGCTGGTGTGCTGACTGGAAAGGCTGCCTGCATGGCAGCAATACCCAGCAGGGCCGCAGTATCCAACATGAGCGACCCTTGGAAAAATCCCTGCAGTTGCCAACAAGCTATGACTAATTCAGTGGGGACAGGGCATTGGGGTCATTTTTATAGCTAGAGAAAGAATCATAGACTGGCTTGGGTTGAAAGGGACCTCAAAGATCATCTCGTTCCAACCCCCCTGCCTTGGACAGGGACACCTTCCACTAGACCAGGCTTCTCAAAGCTGCTCAAAGTGCCAGAGAGGGAACCAGGACATGTATTGGAAGGTGAGCCAGAGCTGCTAGCAGCTGCAGGAGTCTGTCTCCATTTATCTTTTCCTTAATGGACCTTGGACCTAGACTCGAGCAGTTTAAAACTCAACGTTAGAGCTTGCCTAGTGTCTTTAGAGGCGAAGGCTCTCTTTTGCACTGTCAGTGACTGCTGCCAGCAGGAACAGCCCGCTCTGATCTAAATCAGTCACCTGCCAGGTCTCTTTGCACTGCCTTCTGCTGGCCCTGCGAGCTCAGGCCTCTATCGAGCAGTGCCCCGGCTCCCAGCCGCTAGAGGTGCTCACCAGCCCCACACAGCTCATGGAGGAACTTGTGCGTCACACTACCACACAAGGGAAGCACCGTGAGAGGGAAAAACAGTGCCCTGGGGATTCAGAGAGTTTTGACCTTAGAGGCAAACAAGCACGCAAAGCCTTAGCTCTGCTTGGATCAGCTTACTGGAGTTAAGGCATCCCAGTGTGATTTAAACTCACAGTGGCAGGCAGCAAGTCAGCTCTCAGTACAGTCCTAGTGATCACATGGTAATTTCTGCAAGGGGACATTGTACAAGGTACAGGATGACACAGTTGTGTTCTCCCTCACCTGCTTCGATGCCACAGCATGCCTCTTCAGCCAGCCCTGTTCTGTCGCAGAAACCCAGGGCTTCAGTTTCTTCTCACGTGCCAGTCTGTCACTGGCCCAATGAATAATTGATGCCATAAAGGCACTCCAGCTGAAAAAACTGAGGAAGGAGAGGAGACTTCTTCAGTAATGTGAGGGGTGGTGACATCTTCTGGGAGGCAATGGTTCATCCTCCTCCTTAGGCAGATAATTATTCATACAAGATGGAAAAGGCTCAACACAGAGAGGGATCATCCTCTCCAAAACAGGGACCACCTGCAGACCCCCAAACAGAAACAAGCTGCATTTGTTGACTACTGCCAGTCCAAACCCCACAAAATCAGGACTTGAAACAAAGCAATTATGAGACAAAAAGGCTTGGCAAAAAAATTATGTTCTACAGTTGATGAATGAAGGGCACCTGGTTCATTAAATAAAACTGCAATTTGTCCTTTTGTTTTTGAAAGGTGCAACTATCTTATTCTATCAGAGGTGCTTTTTTTAAAATATGAAGCAGAAATTCCTGAATAACCAGATGACCAAAGAATACGGTAATTGAGGAATTTACCAAGCAGCAGGAGACTCATGATAACATTGCAGAAGTTTGTAATACTGTGTGCTATCACTATAACCGTTTTAGTGTCTCCTTACATGATTGGTTCAAGCATTTGTGCAACATCCAATATATTTGTATCTACCTTTTTGTCTATGTTTCAGCTTCACACAGGACTGATGAGCTTTTTATGTTATCAGGCATACTCATTTCTCCAGATAACTGCTACATTCATTGTCCTTGCTTTTGACATCCTTCATCTCTCTTTTACCATCCAAAGGACCAATTATATATGTCTCTACTCAGTAGCTACCTCAAAAGATCTATAATACTGTGACATGTTTTTCAAAGTACAATTAGACAAGGATCTTTGAAAAAGCAGTTAGTCCTTTAATGAAGACCAACAGTTTCTTCACAGAGCTGAATTCTGAATGACCCTCAAGGAAGAGTAATTACTGTGTTAGAGACAGGAACACTGGGAAACAATGATCCTGAACACTAAATGAACACTAAACATCTGTTTCAACTTCTCTTAACTGAGAGACAGCAAGCCAAATCCATGCCAGGGTCAGTCACTTACATCATACTAAATGAACCTAGAGCAGTGAAGGGTGGAGTACTGACATGGTTCCCCCTTCTCCCACCACGCTGTGAAGCTAACACAAGGCAATAGAAGGGAAGTGTTTCATAAAAGGACCAATTTTGAAGGCTGAAAGCCCCTTGAGCAAAATAGTCAGCAGTTTCTGCTGGGACAAAGCAATAGCCTTCCTTCCATGCAATTTATTGGGGAGTCAAGTCCCTGACTCCTGTAGGAAGAGTTGCAGAGATATGCTGCAGGATTCCTCCACTGTCTCTGGCTTGTTGCTGGGTTTATGACTCTTAAGTCATACAAGCACTCAGTCATAAATTATGTAACGTTTTCATCAATCTCAGTCAAAGAATATATTTCTCAAATATGAAAGCTTTGCATTTACAAGTCTAGCCATTACAATATGTGCTTATTTGCAGAAAATCCTTCAAATAAATGTTTCGCAGCCTCCAGCCAAAACCTCTTTCCATCTGTATGGGCACAGAAATCCTGTGAAATACAGTCAGCCAGGCAGGCCAGTGTCCAGTTACACAGTTATATAGGCAGCTCTGTCTCCATGAGACTGAAAGACAAAATGCCTCATTTAATTGATCAGTAAGATTTGTAGGATCAAGACCATAAAGACAGGACCAGAAGTGGCAGGTGAAAGTATAATGGCTCACATCAGTGGGTAGTGTTGCTGTGGGCCATGTCCCCAAGTTTGTTAGTTTGTTTTCATCGTATGAAAATTAACTCAGGGCAGTGTGTTCTTAAGGGAAAGAATATCTTAAAGAGTGGGAGATTTTGTCACCTGCTTTCTGCTTTGACAATTCCTAACATGTACACAGAGCTATTCTCTGAACATAGTTTCAGAGTTTGGTTGCACTTCCCAGAAAAATCTCCATGGTGGCAGCCTCTTGCACATTATCTGAGTACCTCCACTCTGGGCCTGCTATCTACATTTACCTAAAGATAACTGCATTTAGCTGGTTCCTGCAGGGCTTGAAAGCCAGCCAGCAGAGCTCTAATCTCTGCATGGCACTCAGGACGGAAACCAGGGCCTGCAGGAGGGACAACAGCTTTTGCTGTCGCTGAGTAATGAGATAGCAAACCTCAGATATTGAAAAATAATCACGCTTCCTAAAGGCAAGAGATTACCTTTGAAATATCTCAAAACCGATACACTCTTAAATGCTTTTTTAACCTGCTTTCTGATTCCTTTTAAAATACATCAATCATAAAGCAGGGTTAGATTTCCCAGTTTTCCTCTGTCAAACCAGCAGCCAGCACCAAATGCAGTGTAACAAATAGCACGGTTTGCATATGTTCCCATGAGTCCCAGGGGCTCACAAAGGAAGCGCCCCTTGAGCATGACAGCATTTTATGAGACAGGGCTGGGAGTGATTCCATACCAAAGGCAAAGCCCTTTCACTGCTGTGGAAGAGTGTCCTCTGCTTATGGAAACAAACCCATCCCATATCAGCTTATTCAGTGATGGTGGGAGAAACAGGGAATCTACCTTCCTTTGAGGCTCATGGCCTCCACTCCTTGCTCCGATATGGAGAAGCATTTTTTTAGGACAGGAAAGGAGGCAATGCCATGACTTGTCCACACAAGGAAAACCAGGGCCCTATCTTGGCCCTCAGCTTCAAAAGGACAGCTGATTTGAAAATACCCAGTGAACCAGGACCGCAGCCACATCTACCTGTACATAGGCATGTACAAATGCTGGCAAGCTCTCACCACAATCCAAAAGCCAGTAGTGGCTTTTCTGGATAGACTGCAAGGTGATTGTTCAGCTGAAAAACACTATGTGCCATGACAGGATTCAAAAGCACCAAAGGGCTGCTCTAAACATATTTCAGTCCTGGCAGTACAATTGGATTAGTAAAACCGCTGCCACCCCCCCAACCTGCTCTCAAGTTCAATGACTGCCTAAATAAGCTTAGCACTTAGTGCTGAGTGCATCTTTCAGGCAATTCCGTGGGAACAGAGCTATTAAGGAAACACAAGTCCTCAATCTAGGTGTTGAGTTCTCTTGAAAGCACAGCCTAAGATTTCTTGGGAACAGCAAAAAAAAATGAACAGAAAGCAAGTGCAAGTAGCACTGAGCCCTGTTCACTCACTGGCTGTTACTTTTAGGAATTAAATGCCAAACAACTCAGGACTGATCTCAAGTAGGTCAATGATTATTGCCCTGCAGACAGCAATTCTGGGAGCTACCCAGCTCTCTGCTGAGTCCCACGCTGCTCACATCATTTGTGGGATGACAGCATCACCTGCTTTAAATCCCTTTCCCTTATGGCAATGCAGAAGATTATCTGCCTCTAAAAAACGGGTATTCTCATACAGACATCTGCTTAGTAATTACTGATGTTAATCTGCCTTTGTGCTCAGGAGGGAAGGCATTATTGTTTTATATACAAGCAGTAAATAATGTAACTGGCAGCAGAAAAGCTGCATTTCAAATAACTGCAAGCAACCAGTTATCCTCAGACTGTGCAACTGAAGCAATGAAGCTACGGTATTGATAGTAAGTGCTGATTTAAGTGAAGTACTGGTGCATGTGGGATGTTAGCAAAAAACCCCTTTTCACCAGCATCCATTTTACTCTAAGAAATATAAATGCCGGCACAGCAATAGCATATATTCAAAATTTTCACCAGAGATTTTATGCAATCTGATGCCTTTGACTGCTGCATTAGCTTCTATTTGGCCATTCCCTTTTCTTCTGTATACTTCTTTCTTCTTATGTATTTGTTTGCCTCAGCCTTCAGGAGAAATAGCTTTGCTGCATAAGATTTGTATTCGTTAGTTCTTACTAGATGGTTTTTTTCTTCCCTGGGAATCGTTTGGTTCAGAGCTGACAAGGGAATGAGTTCTGTCCTTGGTCTCTGATCCCATCTGAAGCACAAAGTGTATGTTTAAGCTTAACTTCTGAGAAATACTGGTGACTTCACATGACTAAGAATAAGCCTAAAATGAAGCGTATGTTTGCGTGCTGTGTAACCCTCCAGCAGCCTGCTGATTTAGATGAGGGGATTGAGTCCACTATTAGCAAATTTGCAGATGACACTAAGTTGGGGGGGGAGTGTCGATGAGCTGGAAGGCAGGAGGGCTCTGCAGAGGGACCTGGACAGAACTGGAGAGTTGGGCTGATTCCAGCAGGATGAGGTTCAACAAGGCCAAGTGCCAGGTCCTGCACTTGGGTTACAACAACCCCCTGCAGTGCTACAGGCTGGGCATAGAGTGGCTGGAGAGCAGTCAGGCAGAAAGGGATCTGGAAGTTTGGATTGACAGGAAGCTGAACATGAGCCAGCAGTGTGCCAAGTGGCCAAGAAGGCCAATGGCATCCAGGCCTGTATCAGGAACACTGGCCAGCAGGACCAGGGAAGTGATTCTTCCCCTGTACTCAGTGCTGGTGAGGCCACACCTCGAGTACTGTGTCCAGTTCTGAGGCCCTCAGTTCAGGAAGGATATTGAGGTGCTGGAGCAGGTCCAGAGAAGAGCAACAAGGCTGGTGAAGGGACTTCAGCACAAGTCCTGTGAGGAGAGGCTGAGGGAGCTGGGGTTGTTTAGCCTGGAGAAGAGGAGGCTCAGGGGAGACCTCATCACTCTCTACAGCTCCCTGAAAGGAGGTGGTATCCAAGTGGGGGTTGGTCTCTTCTCCCAGGCACCTATCAGTAAGACAAGAGGGTATGGTCTTAAGCTCTGCCAGGGGAGGTTTAGGTTAGATATTAGGAAGAAATTCTTTACAGAGAGGGTAATCAGGCATTGGAATGGGCTGCCCAGGAAAGTGGTGGATTCTCCATCCCCAGAGATTTTTAAGATGAGACTGGATGTGCCACTTAGTGCCATGGTCTAGTAACCACAATGGTGTTGGATCAAGGGTTGGACTTGATAATCTCAGAGGTCCCTTCCAACCTGGCTGATTCTATGATTCTATGGAATATTGTTCATTCCTGTCTCTTCCAGCAGCAAGCTCTAAACTAGGAGTGAAATGGTCAGATGTTTCAATAGAAGTTAGTTTAGTGTAAAAGAAAAGCCAGAAAATAACAAAAGATATTTCTTGAAGTTTGGGCCACAGCCTGCACATGGCAAAGAAACAAAGTGTAACAGAGAAGCCTGCAAAGATTAGATCTCATACTCTAAGGCTTCGCAGGTCCCAGAAAGCCCAGAGGAGAAAAAGTGTCCTCTGCAATAGCATGGTGTCTGTGCAGAGTTCCCCCAAGAGGATCCCCAGAAGGTGGTTCACCAGTCACATCACTTTTGTTCACTCTACAAATCGAATCACTCCTGTCCTCCCTTGGCAACAGCTTGTAGTGTAACTTCTCTACTTCAAAGTCCAAGCAAGGGCTTTGGCATATAGCACAAATTTGAGTGTTCACTAAGCATGATATCATCCTTTAGCTATACATATTTAGGCCACTTCATACACGTCATGCTCAAGAGCACAACTACAAATCCATAATCTTTGCAAGAACATACAATTAAAGGGACATCCAGAACCTCGAGTTTTTGTTAGTTGAAGTGAGCTCTTCTGCTACGATTCCAGCAGAGCCAAACCAGATGCCAGAGTATGCTGGATTGGCACTGCACAAACAGACACAACCTGTTTGGTTTTTTTTTTATTCTGGTGGAGGGTTTTTTGTTGTTGTTTTTGTTTGGGGATTTTTTATTGTTTGGGGTTTTTTTATTGTTTGGTTTTGTTGTTTTGTTTTTTAAGAGACAAATGTTGTGCTCTCAAGTAACCGCATTGATTTCTCATTGGAAGACAAACCAATGGTGCACAGCCTGGATATTTTCACAACCCCCACATAGGTTCAACCTCTGTGCTGGGTTTTGAAGTGGTTATGGTTCCTGTCTGCTCCAAATTTCAGAGCACAAAGCTCTGCCTGGTTAAGGCTTTTTTGCAGGGGAGGGGGAAGCAAAACTCTTGTCTATGAACTGTCTGAGTGAAGAGAACAGCCTGTTCCCAAGAGTTGACTTGCCAGCATGATTCCTCCCTGCTTCTCATTAGGAAAGACTTAAGCTCTTTTCTACATTGTGCTTGTTGAATTTGAAGCATTGAGAAAGGGGCAGGGATACTTGTGTATAACAATTGCAAGAGAGAAATTGTTGGAAGTCAAGGTAGCTTGCAAACAAAACCAGTCACCTGTACCAGACAAACCGGGATACTAGTCCACTAAGACTTTTTCCCCTCAAGAAGGAAGTAAAATTGTGAATAACCCCAAAATTCACCCTGTCAGCTGTTCACTCGCTGCTCTATACATGTACATTCGGCAAAAAAAAAATAGCCACTCTAAAACATGAAAGGGCCTTCCAGAAGAGTATATATTGTTATACATAAATAAGATTACTGCATCTATAATCATTATTTAATTAATACACTGTTAATCCGTGGGCCATGCTGCATCCCCCATTTATAGCTAGCCATCCTTCAGGTTTCAGCAAGCTCAAGTGCACAAGTGAAGACTCACTTTCAGAGCACTTCTTTTACTCAAAGAAGTGTGTGGTTATGTGTGAATTAGGTGACTGCTTCATATCCAGTGTCTGGCAGTCAGTTTGCTCCAGTTGGAAACTTTCAGTCATGCAAGCAAGGAGACAGAAAGCCAGATCACAGCATGCAACACAGCTGATATCACCAGCATGAACCCTAAAGAGGAATCTTAAGAAGACAGAACAGCAAAAAATGGGTCTCAGCACCTAGGAGGCCAACACTTACCCTTTGAGCTGTCCACAAAGACTTGCACAACATTCTCCCAGCAATCTATGTAACACATACTTCTGTAAAAAACAGATCAAATGCACTGGCTTAATGTGAACGGGAATAATTAAATTGTGTAAACATGAGAAGGAAAAAATAAAATTGTGTGAACATATTTCTTCTCAGATTCCCAGCTGGATAATAAGTAGCCTTTTATGAACATGACAGCAGAGCAGGGACAAGGAAGCTTTAGTTTCACTGTAATTTATTGGGGAGTCAAGTGTCCAGCTCCTGTAGGAAAAGCTGCATGGATCAGGCCTTTCACTCTTAAAGAGCTTAGCCACAGTGCTATAGTGTTGATGGAGCCCAGTTCAGAATCACAGAATTGGTAAGGTTCGACAGGACCAGTGGTCCTATCTCCCTGCTCAAATCGGGTCATCCTAGAGGTCTTGAATTTCTCCAGTAAGGGAGACTCCACAACCTCTGAGGGCAATCTGTTCCAGTGCATGGTCACCCACACAGTAAGCAGTATTATAGCACAATAAGTGCCAGATTCTGCAACTGGGATGGGGCAACCAGGGATGTAGGTACAGCCTGGGGAATGAGATGCTGGAAAGCAGTGCCTTGGAAAGGGACCTGGGGGTCTTGGTTGACAGCAAGTTGAATATGAGTTAGCAGTGCCCTGACAGCCAGGAGGGCCAATCGTGTCCTGGGGAGCATTGGGCAAAGCCTGTCAAGGGAGAGGATTGTCCTGCTCTGCTCTGCACTGGGGCAGCCTCACCTTGAATATTGTGTGCAGTTTTGGGCACTGCAATACAAGAAATATATTAAGCTATTAGAGAGTGTCTGAAGGAGGTCAATGGAGACGGTGAAGGGCCTTAAAGGGAAGATGTGTGAAGAGTAGCTGAGGTCACTCAGTCTGTTTAGTCTGGAGGAGAGAAAACTGAGGGGAGACCTCACTGCAGTTACAACTTCCTCATGAGGGGAAGAGGAGGGGTAGACACTGATCTCTTCTCTGTGGTGACCAGTGACAGGACCCGAGGGAATGGCCTGAATTTATGTCAGGGGAGGTTCAGGTTGGATATTAGAAAAAGGGTCTTCACCCATAGGGTGGTTGGGTGCTGGAACAGGCTCCCCAGGGAAGTGGTCACAGCACCAAGCCTGACAGAGTTCAAGAAGTGTTTGGACAATACTCTCAGGCACATGGTGTAACTCTTGGGGATGGTACTGTGCAGGGCGAAGGATTGGACTTGATGATCCTTGGATCCCTTCCAAATCCACATATTCTGTGACATTCTGTGAACATCCAATCTTTGTTGGAAATTGCATGTCTGATTTTTTTTTTAATAAAACTGGATTGAAATTGTTATATTTCATATTGTGGTGCTTTCTGTTGATTTCCATGGCTATTTTACAACATAATTAATCCTTACTGTATATGTATTATTTTAATGGTAAGATTGATAATTGCTCTTCTGGTAAAAATTAAACTATAAAATATCCTCAGGCCAGGAAGTCCTGTTCAATACAATTTATTTACTATTGGTCATCTAATGTATCACATTACTACATCTAATATAAAG
Source organism: Manacus vitellinus (assembly GCF_001715985.3). NCBI lineage: Eukaryota > Metazoa > Chordata > Aves > Passeriformes > Pipridae > Manacus > Manacus vitellinus. The sequence continues at coordinate 1,778,833 of NW_021940822.1, forward strand.
AAGTAAAGTTCTAAAATAAAGAGTTAAAGCAGTTCTTGTCCTAGGGATCTCCAGCCAAGGGAGAAGCTGCTGGCTCTACCTCTTCTTCTTTTAACAAGGCAAGTGATGTGCTCTGTACATTGGTGTCCCCCTCTCTTGCAGCTTCTTTGTCAGGGATCTCTTTCTCCTCCCCCTTTAGAAGAAAGTCTGAGGACAGCAAGTCATCAGAGGCAGACTGCTGGTCTCCAAACAAGGCAGGAGACACAAGGTCTGAGTGTCTGTCTCTCCTGCGAAGTCACTGGTCAGACCGGGAGTGCTGGCCACCATCTGGGGGCCTGCATCTGGCTCCTGCCCATAAAGACAGGACCAGAAGTGGCAGGTGAAAGTATAATGGCTCACATCAGTGGGTAGTATTGCTGTGGGCCATGTCCCCAAGTTTGTTAGTTTGTTTTCATCGTATGAAAATTAACTCAGGGCAGTGTGTTCTTAAGGGAAAGAATATCTTAAAGAGTGGGAGATTTTGTCACCTGCTTTCTGCTTTGACAATTCCTAACATGTACACAGAGCTATTCTCTGAACATAGTTTCAGAGTTTGGTTGCACTTCCCAGAAAAATCTCCATGGTGGCAGCCTCTTGCACATTATCTGAGTACCTCCACTCTGGGCCTGCTATCTACATTTACCTAAAGATAACTGCATTTAGCTGGTTCCTGCAGGGCTTGAAAGCCAGCCAGCAGAGCTCTAATCTCTGCATGGCACTCAGGACGGAAACCAGGGCCTGCAGGAGGGACAACAGCTTTTGCTGTCGCTGAGTAATGAGATAGCAAACCTCAGATATTGAAAAATAATCACGCTTCCTAAAGGCAAGAGATTACCTTTGAAATATCTCAAAACCGATACACTCTTAAATGCTTTTTTAACCTGCTTTCTGATTCCTTTTAAAATACATCAATCATAAAGCAGGGTTAGATTTCCCAGTTTTCCTCTGTCAAACCAGCAGCCAGCACCAAATGCAGTGTAACAAATAGCATGGTTTGCATATGTTCATGTGAATCCCAAGGGCTGGAACCTGCAAATTATTGTGAGATGTCTGAAGGGAAACAAAATTCTTAAGGTTAGCAAGGCTGTGATGATACATCACTGCACCAGCCCAGCAGCAACATGTAATACTTAGATATATTTATTATGCAAGATACATTTCTTACTGGACTGAGTAAACTAATAAAATCATGCCCATATGAACACACACAGACACACCTCTCCAATAAACAAAGCACTACCTGAGTGAGAGCAGCAAGGGGAATAGAAATTATGCATGATCCTGTATTCTTGAGAGATTTTTAAAGGCCAAAATGCCTGTCAGCTCTTTGAACGTTACTCTTTAATCAGGTGGGCAGTCTCACTTGGAAAATGCATTGGCACTGTGCATTCAACCCTTCCTCTTTTCTAGTGCTAGGGACCTGAAAATCAGAGAGGACAGAATAAAGAGAGGTTGGGCAGCTGGATGTGGAATTAATAAAATACATTGACACTTGGTATTTTCTTTCCAGTTATTCTGAATAATTTTGTGTCAGGTTTAAGTATTCCATTGGGCTCTTAGATACTTACAGTTAAACTCCAGGACCCTAGCTGATCAGTTTTTTGCCTAGTAGGAAATCACTCAACAACAAAAAGGCCTGATTACCATGACTGCACTTCACTAGGAAAATAGAGAGCAGCTAAGCATGCCTTGAGGCAGTCATTACAAGTATGCCACAGCCACTTCAGCATCAAGCAGCTTTATCTACCTAGAAGTCCTGCTGTGCTGAGCAAAGCAGAAGTCCCACTGTGCCGAGTGGGTACAAAGGAAGAAGCCTGGAGGGTTTACAGGCCAGCACTTCAATTCTGAACTTGAAAACACACAGGCAACCACATAGCTGTCACTGTCATTACATGGGGTAATGCTTTCTTGATGCGAACAGCAGTCAGGAATAATATCTTAGCTATCCTTACTGTCAAATATGAGGACATGTCTCCTGAACCCTTTGCTGGCTTTCCATGACAAAATTCCATTTTCCTCCAAAACTATTCATCTAAACCACTCACAAAGCTACCTTGTCTTTTTCCTTCAAATTCCAGAATAAAATTTTGGTTTGATGAGAAACTAGAGCAGTGGACAGGAAGATAGTGCATTAAAACCGTGTTTTTCAACTGATTGCCACTGTGTCCAGTTCTTGCTATACAATAAGTTGAAGCTCTGCACGGTAAGAGCTGCTTACTTCTATGCTGGTGCATTTGCAAGGAGTTCAGTGCTTAAGTGCCACAATACCAGAAATTTGCAGTTCACAGGACTGAAGTCAGCGTATGCTGGGTGAAGATCTTTCCTGAATGATCTTTCTGCATCTGTCTTGAAACTCAGATCCTTCCTGAAGAAGTAAAGTGTGAATTTGGGGAGCTGTCAATATGGCTATCAATTGAACTTCTAGTACAACCGACGGCTTGTAAAACCAGCACAACCAAGGCTATTGTCCAATAACACACAACGTAGCTGAGTACAATGAATGAGATTTGAATCAAGGCCCAGAATCAGGAGAGAGAGATGGAATCCATGCCTTAATACATCTCATTTAGTCACATTATTATTTATTTATTTCTTCCCTCAGCATATTTCCTTTCAACCACAGGGGAAAGTCCCTCCAGGAGGTCATTGTTAATAAAGCAAAAGGTGTATTTCATCTACTTCTGATTGATTAACGTTAAGAACTCACTGCATGCCATGCAGTAATCCAACCTCACATGTAATTAACAATGTCCACTTTAATAATGTCAGAAATGCAAGCGTCCCCTACCCCAAAGGATTTTGGCTGTAAAAGGGTCCAGTATTTCAAGGACACCTCAGCAGTCTCAGGTTTGGGTATAATTCACCCCTTCACTTACACAGCCTTGAACAAGATTAAAGGCTGTTCTAACTCAGGTGAAAACCACCTGCTCTCTCCCCACAGCCAGATGAAGGCACCTGCTAGGGCCCTAGTTTCCAGGATCACTGGGGAAACAAAAATAGTCTTACCTTTCCTATTATGAATGCTAGTTTGCAGGTGCTTTAGGAGAGAAAAAGAAGGTTGCAGACAGTGATAGAATTTATAGCAGAAAACATGCAGAGAACATCTACACAATACCTCAGCTGCCTGAAACTCAAGGGCTCTAACACCTGCCTCTACAAGTCCTTAAAGAGACAACTTAAGCTGCTTAGAAACCCCATCTGCTTCATCGTGAACAACAGTGGGGCCCTTCTAAGGGGGTTTGCATAGCCAAGTGGGTGAGGGAACATCATGTCAAGGGCAGGTGAAATGATGTGGATGATCAGTGAATCAGTCTCCTTAAGACATAGTGTCTGTGCAACTGGACATTCCCTAGCAGAGGATATGGGGGAGAAAGAGCACAAGGGTTTTCATTGTGAGAGAAGCAATACCAGGGAAAGCATAGCCCTTTGCATGAGGCAGAAGCTGGGTTTGCAGGGAATCCACAGAACACAGGAGGCTGAGAAAGTGGCCAAAGAATCATGAGAGACCTCTAAGCTGCCCCTGTTTTGCTCCCCTTCTGACTCCAGCCTGGGGATCAGGCAGGTCCAGAGATTCCTCCATCTCTGATCCCTTGCTGTTTTCCCTTCTTTGCCTGGGCTTAACCAGCTTAGTCACCATGTGTGACTCATTGCTGGGCTGAGTCGAAGCCTGTGGCAGCAAGGGAGAGAGATCCCACTGCAGAAGAGGCCTCTGCAGTCCTCTCTGATCCTGACCCCACATGAAAGGCACTTTCTCTAAAACCCTCTTACCCATGCTCAAGAGAACAGCCCAACCAGTCCCCTCAACAAGCCATCCTCTGTTGTGAAGCCCACGCTGCTGAATTTGAATGGTAAAAGTGTCCTGCTAGTTTAGGAGTCATGCAGTCACCAAACAGTTGAGATTAGAGATTCTGGAAAGAAAAAACCCAAGTAGAAGTAAGCAAACAGTTTGTCTCAGGACCACAGAAGAGTCCCAGGCCAGGAAGAAAGAAATTCATTTACGTAGGGCTCTCAGGCAACCATTAGCAGGGCTGAGACCTGGGACCCAACCACTGAATCCCAGCCTCATGCATTTTTTCCTCTTGGACGTACCACAGTCTTGATAAAGAAATAGTGTTTGTTTCTGCAGCTGCTGCTTTTAGGCTGGAAGCAGTGCTCATGTATCTCTTCCCATGTGTCTATTCTCATTAATACCAATTTTAAAAAAACTTTGCTGTTTTTTCATTGACATCCTTGTTACCAGCCATACACAATTAAACAGAAGAAATAAGAGGCTTTAGCTGCAATTACAGTTTTCCCTATTTTGTAGAGAATGCATCCCATGAAGATTGACACAGCTAAACACCTGCCCAACCACACTGATTCTCCCAGCGAAAGTTTTCAGAGGGAAAAATTAAATTGTAGCTGTATATATTGAATGCTCAGAAGCAGGCAGTGCCAGTAATTATCCAGCAAAATGACACCAAAAAGCACAGACACCAACAGTGGTAACTTCCAAGGGGGCATAAAGTATTCTGAAGCGTTACCTTGCAAAGGATGATAAGGCCCTTCAAGAACATAGTCCAAATCCAGCCACCATCCTTATGACAGACAGCAAAACCTGCTAAGCCCCTCAAACAAAGTAATACCTAGCACAAGCTCTGTGCTTCATATGTAGGAGCACTGCCCTTTTAGTAAACAAAAAGATGCAAGGGTGTGCACAGAACCACACATATATTTAATCTCTTTTACTCTTTGGCTTCTCTGTGAAGCCTATAGGACCAGTCCAGTCTATAAAACTTTGCAGACACCTCACATCTGTTTGCAGGTACACATACTCCACATAAGCTGGCAAGTCCCTCCTTTCCCCCTTTCCCTCGCCATGAAAACACACTGGTCAACCTCCCAGTTCAGTCCCTGCCTTAAATCTGTTTACCCCGGTGCTGGGGCATCAATCCTACTCTTCCTCTGACTGCATGACAAGGGAACACTCCTTGGAACTCCACCGCCCAAGTGCCGCTGAATGGAAGTCTGTCATCCTTCCTTCCCCCAAACCCACATGTGTATCTTTCCTCTAAAATTCACAGCATGGGCAGGAAATTCCCTTCTTTTCCTTCTTGCCCACCCTAGCAATCAGACAATCCTCCTAGCTGTTGCAAGCCACCACTTACAGTATAACATGTAAGCCCTGTGGCTCAGCCAAGCTCAGCACACTCCCTTAGCTGGGATCAGGCAGAGGAAGCCCACTCCACAGACAGTCCCAGGGAGGCCTCTTATTTATATGGAGCTGCAAGTCCACAGTGAAGAGTGTGGCATCAACCAAGGCTCGAAGCAAGCACTGGATCTGCAGCAATAAACACAAACCAGGTCTGGTAACCAGCCACACCCTGACTTGGGGCATGACTACGAGGAAGTGCAGAAATGTTTTCCATTGACATATTTTTGCAACACAGTATCCCTAATGCCAAGTACAGAGGAGTCAAGATGAACCAGGCACAGAAGAGGAGATAGTACAGGGATATGCCAGATTCTGTAAAGGCATCTGGGGTCACGGATGAGGTCACATTGCTTGCAAACCCCCACAACCACGGTTCTGTCTGCAGCTGTGCCAAGGCCAGTGTTTTCCAAGTGTCTCCTTGACACCTATTGGAAAACTAGGGAACATAGGACCCACATGATTATCCTATGGCAGAAATCCAGGCACAACTCTTCACGCCAGGTGACACAGTCTCCAGATCTATAGCAATCCAAAAATGCAGTTTTCCAGATCATCAGCCTCCTGATGTTTCAGTGTCAAAATTAGTCCCCATCTGCTGTCCCCAGGACAAAGTCAACACCCAGCTTCAAAAGCCTGAAACTTCCAATGCACAAAGCCTACTGGTTAGGACTCACTTCTTGGGCCCAGGAAGTACAGGGGCAACCTCTAAGCTTAATGAACTGAAGAGGAGCTTGTAGCCAGCTGAGGGGTTGCAGGGGACAGGTGGAAGGAAGGGTGGTGGAGCCATCACGAAGAACCTTAGCCACATGTATACAGGAAGGCATCTCCTAGCCTTAGGAAGCAGAGGGTTAACCTTCTCTCCTTTTTCACAGCACAAAACTGGCAAACTAGGGCTTCAAAAAGCAATCCAGGCAAGGAATGGAGACATAGATGTAAATTTTCCCAGCATTATACTTGGAAGATACATCATTACTTTTCACCAGAGCATCTTTGCAGTAAAAACACCCTACCAAACCATTCAGTAACTCTCAAAAAATATTCTGCAGCTCTTATCAGATTCCCAGTGTTAAGGAAACCTTCCTGTCTGATCATTCAGGACCACTCTGACAATCAAATTCTTACCATCCCAGATTTTCACTGCTGGGACCAAAGCACCTTCACAGCAGTGCCCCACTTACCACACACCACACTCACAGTCAGTTCCCTCACCAGCTCAGCCCCAGGTTTTCCATAGCAGAGTCCCACACAACTAGTTCCTTTAACAGCAAAACACCTCGAGCTGGTGCCACCCAGGGAGGGACCCCCAACAAAGGAATTCCTTGGATATTGTACCCTTACAGTCTGTGCATCCATTCCAGTGGTGATATTTAGTCTGGGGTCTCTCGCTGTTCACTGGCTCCTGCAGAGTCTCTGGGTGACCAGCTACCCCCCGGCCATGCCGCAGGGCCCCAAGCCCTTTGTCAGGGAAAGGGTCAGTGCCAGGTCATGGCCCCTTGCCAAGGGCTCCAGCCATTTCCCCCCACCCCAGACATAATCTGCAGCTCGCACCTCAGCTGCACACCAGCTATTTGCACTAGTGTGTTCCTCAACACCCAGGTCAGACAAATTTTCTCTCAGCTCATTAGGACAGAGATACAGTGCCCCAAAAAACAACTGTTCACAAACCCAAAACATCTGGTAACACAGAGAGAGGAAGGCAGCAGCACCCTAAGGCAATCAGACAAGGGTCTGAAGCACAAACATGCACACAAGTAAAGTAGATACATGCTGGGTTTATTCTGGAATGAATTCATGCCTTTCAGCATGCAATGAAACACTGGATCCAGATTTCAACAACCATTGCAGGAATAGGCACATCTAGTTTATTCTGTTCAGATGCGGAATTTGCCAGGAGAGGGGATAGAATTCATGACACTGGATAAACAGCTATTATTTTTACTTAGGTTAATCCTGTATGCTGGCAGGGAAATGGACAAAATGGACAGTCAGGGTCTCTTCCACCTCTGATAACTAGGAGTTGCATTTTATCTGCTCTGTCCTACTCACATTCTAACAAGAAACTAGACATTTTAGTAGATCACTTATATCCAATGCTTAAAAATTATGTTACTACACTGTACAACAGAACTTTGGGCTCTCTGTTGATACTTTCAAGAATATTTACAGGACTAGCCAATTTCAAGCAAATATTACAGAACAAGGCCAAAATACAAATTTCCTGCATGCTCTTACACAGCAAACCTGATTTAAAAAAAAAAAAAAAAAAAAAGAAAAACCAAACTCTATACAGGGAACAAATATCTCACAGGAGACATTACTCAGGTAAGAATCTTCCATCAAGCCAATCCCAAACATACCCAGCAACCAGGCACAGTGATTACTGGCAAATATCAAGAGCACCGGTGAGAAACATCAGAGTCACCTTGCAATGACACCCCAGCTGGGTGAGGAGAAGGAAGGAGAAATAAAGACCAAAGGCATCACATCTGTCAGGAACTACTTCTCTCAGATCTACTACAGCTCATGGATTTGGGCTTCAATGGTCAAACTCCAACACACTTTGGAGTTTGAGGAGAGGCTGAGAAAGCCTGTAACAAAAAATAAAAACTGACATTTTTCACTCATTCTGTTACTGCATCTTGCTCCAGCAAGAATGCTGAGTCCCACCAGCCCCATTCTAAGGTCATGCTTTCTACAAAGTTCCCAGTCAGGAATTTTAAGTAGCAATATGGAAATTAGTGCTTTAAAAAGGGGTAACTAGTTGCTCTGGAGACCAGCAGTGCCACAGTATCTTTATAGATCTGGCCATGCCACTACTAACTTTTTCTCTCTCTAACTGCCTGCTCAAGTGCTTCTAATCACTATATACCACCCAACAGCTTCCTCTGAAATGTGTGTACACACCACTTACTAAAGGCTGGTAAACACAGGTAAGTCAGTTCATGCTTTGAGGTATGGGTCAAAGGAATGTTGGTTTAAAATGGAAGTAAAGCTACCCCTGCCCCTACCTTCCGGCAGCCTGACGTACATTGCTTAATGTATGGATTGGCCCTTGCCTTGCATCCAGCATAAACAGGGCCATATGAGGTTAATAATACTGGGAAAGACATGAATTAGATGGAATGTAAGAGCTTGACTGCTAATTATCCACGTGACCTCAAAGCCCTGGACAGCCAGGGGTCTACTACATGATAAGCTACAAGATGATAGATACAAATCCTTAGGCTCTGAAGACAAAGACTCTGACAAATAAATCTACCAAGCCTGAGTCCATCATCAGCAAATTTGCTGATGACACCAAATTGGGAGGGAGTGTTGACCAGCTGGAAGGCAGGAGGGCTCTGCAGAGGGATCTGGATAGACTTGAGAGATGGGCTGATTCCAATGGGATGAAGTTCAATAAAGCCAAGTGCCAGGTCCTGCACTTTGGCCACAACAACCCCATGCAGCGCTACAGGCTGGGCACAGAGTGGCTGGAAAGCAGCCAGGCAGAAAGGGACCTGGGGGTACTCATTGACAGGAAGCTGAACATGAGCCAACAGTGTGCCAAGTGGCCAAGAAGGCCAATGGGATCTTGTCCTGTATCAAAAATAGCATGGCCAGCAGGACCAGGGAAGTGATCCTTCCCCTGTACTCTGCGTTGGTGAGGCCACACCTTGAGTATTGTGTTCAGTTCTGGGCCCCTCAGTTCAGAAAGGATATTGAGGTGCTGGAGCGGGTCCAGAGAAGAGCAACAAGGCTGGTGAAGGGACTGGAGCATAAGTCCTATGGGGAGAGGCTGAGGGAGCTGGGGTTGTTTAGCCTGGAGAAGAGGAGGCTCAGAGGTGACTTCATCACCATCTATAACAACCTGAAGGGAAGTTCTAGCCAGGTGGGGGTTGGTCTCTTCTCTCAGGCACTCAGCAATAGGACAAGGGGGCACGGGCTTAAGCTCCGCCAGGGGAAATTTAAGTTGGATATCAGGAGAAAATTCTTTACAGAGAGAGTAATCAGGCATTGGAATGGGCTGCCCAGAGAGGTGGTGGATTCATCCCTGGAGATTTTTAAACGCAGATTGGACGTGGCACTGAGTGCCATGATCTAGTAAATGGACTGGATTTGGACCAAGGGTTGGACTCGATGGTCTTGGAGGTCTTTTCCAACCCAATCGATTCTATGATTCTATGATTCTATGATTCTATGATTCCATGACTATGATTAAGACACTTCTGTCTCATATATTTGATGCTCAGAGCTGCAGATCTTACTTTGTGAAGTAACAAAGTAACAAAAAACATCTGGAAAAGAAAAATCACACCAGGGATAGTACTTTGTATATCCTAAACAATGTAAAGTCCAGGTTAAAATAATTTCACTTACATGAAATTTCCCCAGGGAAGAAATGGTCCTATATGCTGGGAGCCTCGCTATAGGAGAAGCTGAGAGACGGCAGCCTGTAGGGACAGTTGCAGAATTCAGTCCTGTGTGGAAGTACTAACTTGTGGTTTCTCCCCTAAAAACAATCTGCCTCCCACAGTCTAGGACAGAAACTATACCCTTTCCAAAACAGTGCAGGACAGGTTTAGAGAGGATGATTCTCTTTGGATAAGAGCCGCTGGTTGTACTGCCTCCAGAGAAACAATTTCACCTGCAGTTGGTCTGTACAGAAACAAACTAACTTCACACCATCATGCCTTTCTTTGATTCATGCACCCACAGCTGTCATATATACATCAGGATCCTCTTCAGATGGGCTGACAGCCTGACACAGTGCTGTATGCTGGTTCCTGACTTTCCCTGGACCAGGACTTCCCCAACAAAATATTCCTGCCGTGAGCTTCCTGTGTAGGTCATACTCATCCCACTGCTGTCCCTTCAGACTCCAATAACCAGGGTTTTGCAGGTTGTTTATTTTCATTCTGCAAATGTGGAATACAGTTCTCAACATAGCCTAGAGGCAGGAGAGGGAATTCTTCTGCAAGACAAAGGGCAGGCTTAAGGCCTGGGATACAACAGGGTTTCTCTTCTCATTTGCTGGCTGGTAGCTTGACCTCTAAATATTGATGATGTAGGGACTAAGTTCAGGCTCACTGCTGTGGATGGACTGCCCAATTCTTCCACCTCCTAAGAACAAGATCTTAGGCCCACAGAAAGTGTGTTTGGACATCTGTCTTCCAGCTTTCAGAAGGTGCCACAGTTTGGGCTAAGGCAAACTCTGAGCTTCAATTTGCCTATGAGCTCCAGAAGCAGAACGCAAGAACAAGCTTATCTGAAGGCTGCAGCATGGATGAAGTTACACAGTCACCATTACCATGTCACACAATGGGGTATAGGAGAGAGAAGGAGCTCTTTGTTTTTCATCTTCCAATTTCTCTCACAGCACCCAACAACTTCACTAAGTGCAGCCATGAAGTTGGCCACTACAGACCCTCAGGGCTAGTTCGCTTGGAGAATTGGAATTCCCTCTCCACGAATTCCTGTATTGTGCATGTCTTTCACGAAAAATTCATTCAGCTCCTCTGGAAAAACAAAACAAGCCAACAACTTCCCCAGTCACAAGAAGATGAGCTCGAATGTGACTTTGAGTATCTGCACTGAGCCACTTGGAAACATCACGCACTGAGATGACAAAAGGCAATGTCCAGGTAGAATATCACCCATCACCCAAGGTGGAATTTTACAGCACTAGCTCAAAACAAAGCTGAAAAGCAAAGAACAGGATGAAAAAGCCAAAATGAGGAAGGGAAGATAACACCAAATCTGAGGTCAACGTCAAAACCTAACCAAATGGAAATCTCCAGACAGAAATATTAAAGTCGAGAAGCATGAACCAAAAGAGATTCAAGATAGAATTCTCAAATTAGAGCAGAACAAAATTAGTTGAGAAACAAAACAAGAGACAAAATGGGACTCGAGCAATGTTGAAGAAAGTTTTGAAAAAGTGTTCTCACCAGAGAAATATTTTTTTAAAATCTTTTATTTGGCAGAAATATTTACATTTTATTAATTTATAAATTTGTCAACCTGGTATAACAAAAGAGGCTAAATTCTGATTCCAAAATCACATGTGCCGTCATGCCAGCAGTCAGATCCCAAAAGTCAGACATTGATACATTTCCAAACTGCAAAATTTCTAAGCCAATCTAAGCCTGTTTACTTGCTGTCTGGAGTATAAAGCTATGAACAAGGTTTCCATTGTGTTTGGTTTTGATTTCAACATCCTATCTGGAACATTCAGCTCATGTTTTCATGCTTTTCTATGCAACCATGAAGGTTAGAAACTTACTTTTTTAAAATGATAAAATGGAGTTTCTTATTCAATATCTTCCTTCCAGCAGCTGGGATTTTAAGAAAAAAATATGTACAACATCCTGAGACTGCTGACAAAACCATAAGGCTTGGTAGCCACTGCAATATGCCATAAAAAAATACTGCTTTCCATTTCACCTTCACACATAACTCTCTTATTTGTGTAATTCAGACTCTATTCCAAAGAGTTTACGCAATGTTTGCTGAATCAGTCTACTAAAATGAACTTTGCAACTTCTTTAAAGAATTTCCATTAAAGCATGACTTGGATAGCTCAACAACAAGCATATATCATTGATACTACAGCTGTCACAGGCAAACATCTGTGCTTGGATAGGATCAAGACATTGTTTTATGGGGAACCAGTGCTCCCAAGACCATCACAAATTCACAGAGTGCCAGATTTTATGTTCACATTTCAAAGTAAACTCAAAAAAGTGGAAAATCACAAGTAGACATGAAGCTCCTTAATTATTCTATCAAGAGCTTAGAAGAGTCCCCTCCTGTGTTTGTTCTGGCAAATACATGAAATACCTAAGCCTCATGAAAATGCAAGTGTTAGAGTGTGTACATAAATGATGAAGTGAGTTCTTCCACTCTAGAAGAGCCCTGCCTTTTTTGCCTCTGGATATTCACACACAGATTCATGCCAGCATATGCTGGTCTTCCAATATATGTCCCCAAATTCACCCTGACTTGAAACATTTCCCCTGACCTGCGCTAGGTTTACTATTGCAGGAGTCTTGCTGCTTTGATGCACCCTCACAGATTAGACAGCTTTCCAGGACACCCAGAGTTTTGGTCCTGTGACACAGTTGTGTTGCAAATCAGGATTCCTTCAGGCTAAGAAGCTGTTCTGATGGTCAATGATATACAAGATATACATTCTTTAGATATAAATTTCTAGTGAAAATCTGGAGAGGAAAAATTCTTCAGTCAAAATGCAGCCTGTTTCAGCTAAAAGTGGAACTCATTTCACAGCTGCTGCAGCACTGAAGACAATTCATTAATGTTAAAGATCCCTTATATGGTTCAGGAGAAAGAGAGGACACTTCATTTGGCACCAGCATAGGTTCACACTCCACTTAAAATTCCCGCATGCTGGAGTGAGAATCAGGTTCTGCACCCAGAGCAGGGAGCTCACCAAGAGGGAGTGTTTTGCAGATGATGTCTCTCTCTGAGGTGGCTGTTCAGTTCAACTGGTTTGCTTTTCAGCAAGATGGAGCTCACAGCGTGTCAGACAGCACAAAGCTTCTGCCTTGCTTGGCAATCCTGCCTAACTCAGTACTCCCGAGAAAAAACAATACCCTGGGGGCCTCCTACAAACTCCCTAGAGCTGCTGCAGTCTCTTATTTCAAACAGGGATATACATGGCCAAGCTGTACTTAGGACTGCTACAATTTTCTATTTCTAGCTTGGGGAGATCATGTTTGATGTAATGCTACTGCCCTGTGCAGCCAGAGATGGTCGTGACCAGAAAAGGGTGAATCTGCAACCAGATTCTGTGTTGCAGAACAGGCTTGTCTCCAAGATTAGGATAGTATTTCCAGACAGCTAATTCCAACCAAAAGCAGAAGGAAGCCACGTCAAACTGAAAAGTGCCAGAGCTGTGTCCTTGGTTTCCTGGAGAAAAAACTTGCCTGGCGAGTCTCTTGAGGTGTGCTTCAACTCTTCTCTTTGTATACTACAGGAATATTTGCTGAGAACGTCCTTTGCTCTGACAGACCAGCTGAGGACATGGATAGGAGTTACACCATTTTTGATGCTGCTTTTTAAGAATCTCTAAGAAAGGACACTAATTTCTTTCCCAAGGAACTTGGTCTTCTGGTTTGCTATCCTCATCCTTGGAAACATTTTTCTGATTTCAAACTCTGACATCCCTTGCTATAATCTAATACTAAGAGCTAGCAGGAACACAAGAACACATTATTCTTCCACAGCTGACTTCACAGATTTTTGGAGATTGTTATAACCTCTGAAGTCCTCTCTTCCTTGAATTAAACAGCCTTCCAGTTCCCTCCATCTTCCCTTGAAGATCACACTTTCTAGACTAACCTAGCTTTTCTGATTACCTCTGGCCCCACTTCCCCTGCATTATGACTGCCCATCAGTGGTCAGCATAATGAAACTTGCAGGCAACCCACCTCCCAAGACAACCTGCAGGACTCCAAGCAAGAAGCAAAAGGAACAGAGAAAAACAAGCCTAGGTTTGCACCAGACAATTTTCAGAGCACAGTAAGTTGCAATAAAAATTCCCACAGCACTGAGCTGTGTATTTCCTCTTGGCTACAGCCAAGTGTGGCCCTCACTCATCATCTCCAGCCAGCAAGGCAAGGAGAGGAAGGAGCCAGTCTTTGGGGCATAGTCATACAGCTTACATCCACTGGTTGGAGGCTCTACAGGAAAGGGCTGTTGTAAATATACAGCTACTGCTGCTTTTTTGAGGTACGTTTGTTACTGTTGGCAGACAGGTCCTTTGTTTAAGAGGCTCTAACACAGGACAAGGGAGAGTAGATCTGATGAGCTGTGACTGTTGTGAATTCTAGTGCTTTATTCTCCTCAGCCCTCAGTTCCTTTCAGATTTCTGTCAGGCACAGGGCACCACAGAAAAGGGGTGTCTAAACAAAAACGGAGGAGATGGAGCAAATTGAGAGCAAGGATGGGCCCTTCAAACTGTGCTGGAGCCAGGAGCTGAGGGCATTAGTTTGCTGATTCATCTCTGCCAAGATGCCATGGGGGTGGCCACTGCTCCTTGGCCAATGTCTCAGGCTCCAGGTGAGCCAGGGCTTCCTCACGCTCTCAGCATGGTTAACTGGGAGGAAAGACGCAGAAGGAAAGTGTCTCAGTTTAAAGAGACTGGAGTGTTTTCCTAAGGAGGATGAGTTATGAGGTAGACCAAACTCTTCTCTCTCAGCAATTGCAAAGCCAAAATTAAGAAGCTCCAACCCAGGAAGTATGGAAAAAGGAAGAAATAACGACCCTTTATTAAAGGATATATGTATATTGTCAAAAACAGTAACAGAACACAAAAACAACTAAGCAATAATCCTGTATCCAGAAGTCCCCTTCAAAAAGGAGACAGCCTGATACTTCTCTGTCCTCTTGCGCGATCCTAATCACGGTTGGCAGGGGGCGCTGTTGGATCGCTGGAGGGGCAGAGCCTGCAGTGCTCTGTGGTGGCCTGCAGGGGGCGCTGTTGGATCACTGGTGGTCACCGTGCGGGGGCCCGGAGCGCGGGAGGAGCCGAAATGGAGATCTCCGCCCCCACCGAGGAGGGGAAGGGGAAGAAAGGGAAAAGAAAGGCAGTTTCTTTCCCACTAAACTCACGGTGTCTGCGACTGGCTGTAGACAGGACTTCCCCTTTGTTCGTCGGTGGGCACAAACTCTACGATGAAATCTGAGCAGATTCGGCTGGCAAGAGAGCAGACGGTAGACAAACCGAGGCCGGAGAACAGACAGATGGCCAGGTGGAGAGCAAAACGGCCTCCAAGCTTTTTCAACACACCTTGCTCCCCTTAAGGCACAAAGTGAAGCGCTGCTTTCCAAGGAGAGGAGGGGAGAAAAACTCCCCACCCCCTACCCAGCCCCAGAGAGGGCTATCAGGCTGGAATGTAGTTCTGCCAGCCAGCTCCTTTGTGTAGATAATCACCCAAGGCAGAAAACTGTCCTCTCCATTCAACATCCCTCCCCCACATGCAGCAGGGGAAAGAAAAATTCCCCGTTTGGTTTTTTAGAACAAGTAAACCCATGACAGAAAGCAAGACATCAATCACATCAACTTCAAAAAATGGAATGCAGTCATTTTTCCAAACTCACGATAGTGTTCACACTACTAATTTTTCAGTTATGAGTTTCACATATTGAATGAACTATACCAATTATCTTTTCCTCCAGGTGTGAAAGACTTTTCTCGTCAGCAAAGCAGAAATGTGGGAGGATGAAATATGTGTTTGCAAAAATGCCAGGTAAGAGCAGGAAAGGAACTAGGCATTGGAAGGGAGGAGAGTGGATGGAAAAGGCCAGAATTACATTGTCTGGGGGAGTAAATGCTTCAACCCTGCAATCAAACAGAAAAAGTGGTATCACTGGTGATTACAAACCCAAATTAGCACAAAACTAAACTTACTGGATGTGCCAACACTCTTTCCAGAAGCACAAGTGCTACATTCTTCTGTAGGTCAACTAGCAGCGGGAGTGTGCTGCAGGCAGACCCTCTCGAGTACTGCTATTCTATCAGCAAGACTGTCCAAAATCACCAGAGTGAGAAAAAATGCACTGCTGCTATCAGCTTTCCACCTGCTCACTGTGTTTTCTCTCATTAGGCAGCATCAATATTCCCAGCCTCAATGTTCTCCTTCTTCTAAGAAGCCTGCAATGAAGGGGCAAAACTCATCCAAGCACTAAAAAAATATTTTTTTTTTAAGGCAGAGCAAGCACCAGAGTCCAGTCAATACTACAGAAGCTGGGATGTAGTGGAGACTGAGGGACTTTTTTGCCATGTTGATCTATTTCCTTACCCTTGGTGTAGAGAATGGGAGCTCTCTGGTGGCAAAATGTGAATCTGCAAAGATGGACTTACAGTGGCCCCATACTTTTCTCTGCTCATGTGGAAGTCTCAAGAGGTAACAGGAAAACAGTCCCATGCTGCCCTCTCCTAGGGCACTGAGAGCAGTCAGACCTAAACAATGGACACGGTGATTTCTAGTGCAGGGGTGCCTGTTTCAAAGCCCAGCACAACTCCTAGTTCACAAGCTCTTGCTCATGACCCTGCATCCCTTTCTCCAGCCCAGGTATGCAAGCTGTGCTGGGACACACATTCAGAGGCCAGGAGGTACCTGTATTTGATTAATGACATAATCCA
Source organism: Manacus vitellinus (assembly GCF_001715985.3). Taxonomy (NCBI): domain Eukaryota; kingdom Metazoa; phylum Chordata; class Aves; order Passeriformes; family Pipridae; genus Manacus; species Manacus vitellinus. The sequence continues at coordinate 1,795,194 of NW_021940822.1, forward strand.
CAGCAAACAGCTGTTTTTTTTAGGGCCTGCTGTGGCTCCAGCTCAAAGAAAACAAGGGACAGTACTGCTATGGGAATCTGAGATCCTAATGAGACAACAGGAAAGCTGATGGGATGTCTCGTGAGAAGCCAACAGCAAAATCAAAGGGAAATGCATTAAATTGGTCTGCTTGGAGAAATGCTGTGTAATCTGCCAGCCCAGGGGAGAAACATCTCAATCCTCACCATCACAAAATGCCAAAACAGAAGCAAAACCCAGCCAAAAAAAGAATGGAATTTGGGTGAAAAAGAGCTTGGACTGCCATGATTTTCACAAAATAAGAGGCCTCCACTTTTCCCTACCTGATTTTTGGCACTGCCTTCTTAGGCAACAGTCAAGATTAAGTGTCCCATAGCCCTCAAACAGTTTGGAGTCTCGTGGGATCTGGAGGACCCAAACCACTCCATGTCATACAGAGAGCTCATGTACAAGGTTTCCCCTTAAGGCCCACCTTGACACCTGGTTCTCAGTTGTGTGCCACTGCTCCTCTCTGCCTTAAGAACAGCAGATTCACAGTCTGGATACATCTGGCATCTCTGGCCCTTCCAAGGGACCTGGAAAAGAGAGGCAGCAGTGAAATATCACCAATCTTTTCTGGCAAGTGCTCTGACTTGCAGCTCTAGCATGCAGATGAACTGTGTCCATGCAACCTTGGACAGCTGTTTATACCTCCTAGCCCAGGGCAGAGGTCTTCCATCCAGCTGCACCTTCAGAAGGTGTAGCAACACCAGGAGTCTTCATGGGCTCAGATGGTGATGAGTCAAAATCAGAAAGGATGAAATCCACAGAAGGTTATTAAAAATAGAGGCACAGTGCCAAACTCAAGACATTCCTGCCTGCACACTAGATTCTGTCAGCTGACTTTGTCCATCCTTCCCCAGGCATGTCCTGCCAGGAAGAAGATATCAGGCTAGACAGATCTCTGATCTGATCCAGGACATGTCTAATGGGAGCAGAGCTGTCACATCTCAGGCCATAACAGAGAATCTGTCCTTCGGCAATGCCCTCTGCAGCTCTGTAATGCTTCTTCCCAGTCTGAGAAATTGTACCATGCTCCAGGAATGACCCAGAGCTGGACACATTTGTCTGCTTAAGCCTCTCTGTAAGAAGTAATCGCAGCAGCTGGGGAGAAACAAGAACATCAGGCAGGTAGGCAAAGCCACAGAGGGCCTAATGCCTCAGAAGAGGAAAACAACAAAAAAAAGGGAGAAAAAAATAGTTGGAGACTACTAGTTTGCATCTGTCTGAGAAAGTCAGGGCTGCTCTCCGACAGACATGCAGACAAATTCCTTTCACGCCACCAGATGGAGCCGTGTCTTCAGTCACCAGCAGGCAGCTGGTCTGGCAGGGGACAACAGCCCTCTGCTCCCTCCTCCACCTGCGTTCGATGGGCAAGTTCTCAAACTGCAAGGAGAGGGCAACGGCAGCCTTGCTCTACCCCAGGGCCCGGCCTCCCCAGCGGGGCATCTCACAGCTGCAGGGCTACTTCCACCCTGAGCCACTGTGAGGCTGAATCTGGGACTGAGTCAGTTGGGATCCAGGAGAGGAGGGTAAATGAACTGCCTGCCCACAGCTGACGCCCCTGGAGCTGGAGTGAGGGTCAGAAGTACCTTTTTGAGCACAGCAACAGCAAAGCATTGTATCTTGGGAGTAAGACTTCTGTGATGGGCAATCTGACAGGGGAAGCACTGTCCAGGAGTTGTGTGCAGTTTTGGTCACTGCAATATAAGAAAGATATTATTAGAGAGAGTCCAAAGGAGGGCAACGAAGATGGTGAAGGGCCTTGAGAGGAAGCCGTGTGAAGAGCGGCTGAGGTCACTTGAACTGTTCAGCCTGGAGGAGACTGAGAGGAGACCTCATTGCAGTTACAACTTCCTCATGAGGAGAAAAGGAAGGGCAGGCACTGATCTCTTCTCTCTGGTGACCAGTGACAGGACCCAAGGGAATGGCCTGAATTTATGTCAGGGGAGGTTTAGGTTGGATATCAGAAAAAAAGTCTTCACCCATAGGGTGGTTGGGTGCTGGAACAGGCTCCCCAGGGAAGTGGTCACAGCACCAAGCCTGACAGAGTTCAAGTGTTTGGACAATACTCTCAGGCACATGGTGTGACTCTTGGGAATGGCCCTGTGCAGGGCAAAGGATTGGACTTGATGATCCCTGTGGGTCCCTTCCAACTCAGCATATTCTGTGACTGGCAACCTGTGCTTCCTGGCCTCCTTTAGAAATGCAGCTGTGGTCATGCTTCTTGCCAGCATCCACATACAGCGTGTTGGGTGACAACCCATCAGGAGAACTGAGCTGTGCCACTGTCCTAGTTAGAACAGCTGGGACCGATTCATCACTGGATGGGTGTAGCCCAAAACTGTATTCTATGGCCCTCCATGCCATTTTCCCAGAAACTGTTGTCGGGGGGGGGCTGCGAGGTGGGGGGGGGTTCCTGTCCTCATACCCTTTTATGGAATTCCCCGCTCTGAGGGAACGAACTGAGCATCCTTTTATGGAATTCCCCGCTCTGAGGGAACGACTGACCATTCCTGCCTGAACTGGAGAATATATAAACCTGGAGTTTCAGAACCTTACCACCACTCGTGGGATCTAGAGGAAGACCATAGCTCACCGCTCTCAACCAGACTGAGACCACCACCCTCAACTGGACTGCAATCACCACTTTTGACCAGACTGCAACAGCTCTCCCACCAGCAGGTTTTTCCCCTCTCCCTTTACTGTGGACTCAAGGGGGAGGGCCCAAGGAACACCACTTTGTTCATGCCCCAGGGTGCTGGGTTATACATTTGGGTTTTGTGGGTTAAAACCAATTGTTTGTTTGTACAATTGTACTTACTGTGTTATTTTAATAAATTGTTATTCTGACTTATAATCTCTCCTTCGAGTTGAGTTCATTTCCCCTGCTGGTTAACTCTTAAACCAGCACATTTTTGGCGCCCAATGTGGGGCAGAGAGAGAGAAGTCAGAATCACAATTTCATTTTAAGCATTTGTCTATTTGGATATAGAAACTCCCTGATCACCATGTTGTTTGATGCGTTCACATGGATGTTGTATTTGAGCCTGTTCGTATTTCCACAGATGGGGTATTATTTGCCTGTTTTGATGCTCTCTTTAAGACCAGGGAGAAGGATCCAAATTGCTTTATTAGTATATTATGTTTATGTCATTCTAACATCAGAAGCAATGAGTTTCATTGTAAATGTGTATTCAGTCCTGTTTGCCTGTCCTGGTTTGGGTTGCTACCTCTGGGGCCTCATTAAAAATCGTACCCAGCTTTTTGGGGGAACAGGGGTGGATGGTTTCCAGCCTCCCACCTCCTTCTTCCCCTTCAGACCTGCTACAACAGTTTTTGAAAATATTGAGTTCCCTTTTGATGTTAAGGACAGCATAATGTTATTGTTAGTGTTGCTCTGTCTGCTCTGTACTGTGTACACCATGTTTAGGGTCAGAAAAGTGCCTTTTAGGGAGGTTGTTTGGACACCTGCCCTGGGAGCAGATAATGCTGAGTGGCACGGGAAGTGGGAGGACATCAGCCAGTATTTGGAAAAGTTTTCTCCTCCAATGATCTGGAAATTCACCCCTGAACAACTGCAGGATCCTGTTAGCATGATAAGACTGGGGAAGGAAAAATGCTCTGGCAGCTCCAGAGATGGCCAGCTCACAGCAACCTGCTGGGCCCTGGCCACTGCCTACCGGGCACTGCTTGACATGGTACAGCACTGTCAGGGGGAGGAGAGAAGGAGCAAATCCACAGGCACCACGTCCACCCAAACCACAGCTGAGTCAGAGGGAGAAAGAAATAAGCCAACCGGCACCGTGTCCACACAAACCATCGAGGAGCCAGAAGAACAAGCAAAACCAATAGCAGTCGCCCCTGTCCAGAAAAGGAAATCAAAGACTAAATCAGTTCGCATAGCAAATGATGACGAAGAGGCGGGACCTTCACATCCACCGGAGGAGACAGAGCCAGAAATAATCACTCGGTCCCTATCCCTGGGTGAGCTACGTGAGCTCCGGAGAGAGTTCACACGACAGGCGAACGAGTCCATTCTGACCTGGCTGCTCCGAATCTGGGATGCCGCAGCTAACGATACGATCCTAGATGGGAGTGAAGCCAGACAGCTGGGATCCCTGTCTCGAGATGTAGTCATTGATCAGGGGATTGGAAGGAGGCAGGAAACTCTCAGCCTCTGGCGGCGACTGCTGTGCAGTGTGAGGGAGAGATACCTTTGTAAGGAGGACCTCCACGTATAGCAAGGACAGTGGAACACAATGGAACAAGGTATCCGGTGCTTAAGGGAGTTAGCTGTACTGGAGATAATCTTTTCAGAGGACGAAAGATTCCCTAAAAGTCCAGATGGTGTACAGTGCACCTCCCAGATATGGTTAAAGTTTGCATGACTCGGGCCAGAAATGTATTCCCGCTACTTAGCAACGCTGCAATGGAGGGAAGGAGAGGACAAGGTGGGTGCGTTGGTCAGTAAACTCAGGATTTATGAAGACACTGTCACCGCCCCATTACGAGCCCACGTCTCATCTGTGGAAACCAAACTGGCTGAACATGTCCAAAGCCTGGAAGAGAAGATTGAAGAGGGACACCAGAAGCTAAGAGAGGAAATTAAGGAAGGGATCTTCCATATCTCGCCAGGACAAACAAGAGTCTCTGCTATTAGGAGCCAGCGTCCCCCAGCTAAGGAGAGAAGGTACACTCCACGTGGCGATCTATGGTTTTACCTCCATGAGCACGGAGAAGATATGAGGAAGTGGGATGGGAAACCCACCTCTTCCTTAGCAGCCCGGGTACGTGAACTAAAAAGAGGAACAAACACCATAAAGAACTCTTCAAGGGTAAACGTTGCTCCAGTCTCTCGTGGGCAAGACTCCAGACGGTACAGGAATGATGATACGTCTGATCCTCTTGAAGGGACCTCCAGGTCATACCCACAAGAAGAGCACAATGAGTACCATGACCAGGACTAGGGGTGCCCTGCCTCTAGCCAGGTAGAGGAGAGGGACAATCGAGTCTATTGGACTGTGTGGATTCGGTGGCCTGGCACATCAGAGCCACAAAGATATAAGGCTTTAGTGGACACTGGCGCACAATGTACATTAATGCCATCAAGATACGTAGGGGCAGAATCCATCTCCATTTCTGGGGTGACAGGGGGATCCCAACAGCTGACTGTACTGGAAGCTGAAGTGAGCCTGACTGGGAAGGAATGACACAGACACCCTATCGTGACTGGCCCAGAGACCCCGTGTATCCTTGGCATAGATTACCTGAGGAGTGAGTATTTCAAAGACCCAAAAGGACTTCATTGGGCTTTTGGCATAGCTGCTGTGGAGACAGAGGAAATTAGACAGTTGAACACCTTGCCTGGTCTCTCAGAGGACCCCTCTGCTGTGGGACTGCTGAAGGTTGAAGACCAATTGGTACTGATAGCCACAGCAACAGTGCACCGTTGGCAATACCGCACCGACCGAGACTCTGTGATGATCCGTGACCTGGAGACCCAGGGGGTGGTCAGCAAGACTTGCTCACCCTTTAATAGCCCTATATGGCCAGTGCGTAAGTCCAGCGGAGAGTGGAGGCTGACAGTGGATTACCATGGACTCAATGACATTACACCACCCCTGAGTGCTGCTGTGCCGGACATGCTGGAGCACCAGTATGAGCTGGAGTCCAAGGCAGCCAAGTGGTATGCCACCATTGACATTGCCAATGCCTTTTTCTCCATTTCTTTGGCAGCGGAGTGCAGGCCACAATTTGCTTTCACTTGGAGAGGTGTGCAGTACACCTGGAATCGACTGCCTCAGGGGTGGAAACACAGTCCCAGCATTTGCCATGGACTGATCCAGACTGCACTGGAAAAGGGCAAGGCTCCAGAGCATCTACAGTACATTGATGACATCATTGTATGGGGGAACACAGTGGGAGAAGTCTTTGAGAAAGGAGAGAAGATAATCCAGATACTCCTAAGAGCTGGTTTTGCCATTAAACGGAGTAAGGTCAAGGGACCTGCTCAGGAAATTCATTTCCTAGGATTGAAGTGGCAAGATGGACGCCGCCTAATTCCAACGGAGGTGATTAACAAAATAGCAGCCATGTCCCCACCAAACAGCAAGAAGGAAACACAGGTTTTCCTAGGCGCTGTGGGCTTTTGGAGGATGCATATCCCCGAGTATAGTCAGATTGTAAGCCCTCTCTACCTTGTGACACGGAAGAAAAATGATTTCCAGTGGGGCCCCGAACAACAACAAGCCTTTGAACAAATTAAACAGGAGATTGCCCATGCGGTAGCCCTTGGGCCAGTAAGGACAGGACAGGACGTGAAGAATGTGCTCTATACCGCAGTCGGGGAGAATGGCCCTTCTTGGAGCCTCTGGCAGAAAGTGCCTGGGGAGACCCGAGGACGACCGCTGGGATTCTGGAGTCGGGGATACAAGGGATCTGAAGCCAGCTATACACCAACTGAGAAAGAGATCCTGGCTGCTTATGAAGGAGTTCGAGCTGCCTCAGAAGTGATCGGCACCGAAGCGCAGCTCCTCCTGGCACCCCGACTACCAGTGCTGGGCTGGATGTTCAAGGGAAGAGTTCCTTCTACACATCACGCCACCGATGCCACATGGAGTAAGTGGATCGCTCTGATCACACAGCGAACCCGGATAGGGAATCCTAATCGCCCTGGGATTCTGGAAATTATCACGAATTGGCCCGAAGGTGAGAGTTTTGGACTATCCTCTGAAGAAGAAGAGGAGCAGGTGACACGGGCTGAGGAGGCCCCACCATATGACAAGCTACCAGCAGATGAAAGGCGATATGCGCTCTTCACAGATGGCTCCTGTATGGAGTCCCACACGGCGAGTTGCAGAAGCGACCGAAGGACAAGGTGGGTCAAGTCAGTTTGCAGAGCTTAAAGACGTTCAGTTGGCTTTGGATATAGCTGAACGAGAGAAGTGGCCAAGACTCTACACTGACTCATGGATGGTGGCCAATGCTCTGTGGGGATGGCTGGAGTGATGGAAGAAGGCCAACTGGCAGCGCCAAGGGAAACCCATCTGGGCGGCGGAGATGTGGCAGGACATCGCTGGCTGGGTAGAGAAGCTGAGTGTGAAGGTCGGTCACGTAGATGCTCATGTAGGCAAGAAACGGGCTAATGAGGAGCATCATAACAACGAGCAGGCAGACCGAGCTGCCAGGATTAAAGTCTCTCAGGTAGATCTGGATTGGCAGCACAAAGGAGAATTATTTCTGGCTCGATGGGCCCATGACGCCTCTGGTCACCAGGGGAGAGATGCAACATACAGATGGGCTCGTGACCGAGGGGTGGACTTAACCAAGGACATTGTCTCACAGGTCATCCATGACTGTGAGACATGTGCTGCCATCAAGCAGGCCAAGCGGGTGAAGCCTCTATGGTATGGTGGACAGTGGTCGAAGTACAGGTATGGGGAAGCCTGGTAAGTTTACTACATCACGCTCCCCAAAACCCGCCAAGGCAAGCACTACGTACTGACCATGGTAGAAGGAAGTACTGGATGGTTGGAGACATACCCCGTGCCGCATGCCACTGCCCGGAACACCATCCTGGGCCTTGAAAAACAAGTCCTGTGGCGACACGGCACCCCGGAGAGAATTGAGTCTGATAATGGGACCCACTTCAAGAATGGCCTTGTAGACACCTGGGCCAAAGAGCATGGCATTGAGTGGGTTATCATACCCCCTACCATGCACCAGCTGCTGGAAAAGTTGAGCAGTGCAACGGACTGCTGAAAACCACCCTGAAGGCACTGTGTGGGGAGACTCTCAAACACTGGGAGCTGCATTTAGCAAAGGCCACCTGATTGGTCAACACCCGAGGCCCCATCAATCAAGCTGGCCCTGCCCAATCAGAACTTTTGCATACTGTAGATGGAGATAAAGTCCCCGTAGTGCATATGAGAGGAATGTTAGGGAAGACTGTTTCGATTAGTCCCACCTCAAGCAAAGGCAAACCCATCCAAGGGATTGTTTTTGCTCAAGGACCTGGTTCCACCTGGTGGGTAATGCAAAAAGATGGGGAGACACGTTGTGTACCACAAGGGGACTTAATTTTGAGTGAGAATGGTCTGTAATGTTTCATTGTATATATATATAGATGTATATAATTTTAAAGGGATATAGTTTTTAAAGGGGGTTAATTTGGGCATGACATGGATGGCATAGAATAAGGGGTGGATAATGTCCTAGTTAGAACAGCTGGGACCGATTCATCACTGGATGGGTGTAGCCCACACCTGTGTATTCTATGGCCCTCCATGCCATTTTCCCAGAAACTGCTGTCGGGGGGGAAGGGGGGCCTGCGAGGTGGGGGGGTGTTCCTGTCCTCATACCCTTTTATGGAATTCCCCACTCTGAGGGAACGAACTGAGCATCCTTTTATGGAATTCCCCGCTCTGAGGGAACGACTGACCATTCCTGCCTGAACTGGAGAATATATAAACCTGGAGTTTCAGAACCTTACCACCACTCGTGGGATCTAGAGGAAGACCATAGCTCACTGCTTTCAACCAGACTGAGACCACCACCCTCAACTGGACTGCAATCACCACTTTTGACCAGACTGCAACAGCTCTCCCACCAGCAGGTTTTTCCCCTCTCCCTTTACTGTGGACTCAAGGAGGGGGCCCAAGGAACACCACTTTGTTCATGCCCCAGGGTGCTGGGTTATACATTTGGGTTTTGTGGGTTAAAACCAATTGTTTGTTTGTACAATTGTACTTACTGTGTTATTTTAATAAATTGTTATTCTGACTTATAATCTCTCCTTTGAGTTGAGTTCATTTCCCCTGCTGGTTAACTCTTAAACCAGCACAGCCACTCAAGCAATGCAAATGCTCAGAAAGAGATCAGTGGTTGCTGAAGACTGGAAATACGCAGGCTCACCAAACTGGTTCATCCTACCACACCAGCCAGCCTTTCTCCACTCAGCATGCCAGAAAAGAGCAGCATGCCAAGCACAGGCCACCAATACAGATTCAGACACAGAGAACAGGTCTGAAGAGGGGGATGGGAAAGGAATCTTCCACTCACACTATCCAGTTTTTCAGTGGAGACTTCCCCATAGCCACGTCCCTGGATAAGACCAACCACAGCACGTACACATAGCTCACCATGGCCCAGTTGTCAGCCCAGGTGGCAGAGCTATAGCTATCAAGCCACTCGACTCCATTCATGATCTATGCACAAAGACCACATCCTGCAGGATGATGGCACCCACAACAGAGACAGGAGAGAGGTCAGGGATGCTGTCAGAGGCTCCCATCCATACCTGTGTGCTGTCTGCCTGCACACTTGCAGGAAACACAGTGAGACCCTCTTCTTTTCCAGTTTGTCTCTGCAATGTCCTTCTACTCCTACACCTCACCTTGCACAGTCCAAGTGGCAGAAGTGGCAAGGAGTGTTGTCCATTTATGTGTGAGGCAGATTCATCAGGAAAGCAATGCCCTTTTTTAGACTACCTGATATATTGGAAGGCAAACAAACCTAGTATGCTTGCTCTCCCTTGTACCTACCTGGCATATCCAGCTTAGACCCACCCAATCCCTGGCTGTGCACTGCTGGCACATCCAGCTTAGACCCACCCAATTCCAGGCTGTGGGCAGATTTGTCCTGCAGCCTGCCCAAGGCATTGGCAGTGCTGCGGCTTCTTCCAGCATCACAATGGCCAGGGCTGTGTGCTTTGGAAACAAGTGCTTACCTCTCTATACCTGCCTCTACAACTCAGGCCTGCAGTAACCACCCTGAATTCTCATAGCACTCCCCTCACACACCACTGCATTCCCAGAAATCACATTCAATGCTACTTCATTATCTTCTGACAGTTTTGATGGGCCTTCGCTATCCTCTAGCAAATCCTCCACAGCTATAAGGCTTCTGTTGATGAACATCCTAATCATGGTCTCATTGCTTTCTTCTACATTACCCCATGTGTTTCTTATGGTTAGACAGTAAGCAGATTAGGGTGGTGATATGGTTTGAAGCTGGCTCCCTGCCAAGTCTCCAAACCTTACCACCAGAGTTCCCCCCCCCCAAACCTCAGGGAGAAGAGGGAGAAAAAAACCTAAGAAAACCCGAAACGAGAGAGAGACAACCAAAGTGAGATATATAAATATATTTACACTTATATACAATTAAAATAAGGGAAAGGGAAGGGGGAAGGGAAAAGGAACAAAACCAAAATATTATATATATATAAATATCCCAATTAGCAGCCCAATATCTATCCACTAAAAGAGTTAGCAAAGAAATAGCTCACTACTCTCCTGGGACAACCGAGGGTCGCTCCGGAACGATCGCCGGCAACCTCTGTCTCCCAAGGTCGGCAAGGCCTAACCAGGCCTCGCTCCCCAACACGGCAGACTCAACAGCAGGGAACCTGCACCTCCAAGCCGCCGGAAGGAAAGAGCACGAAGGCCTCTCCTCCTTTCTTCTTATAATCTGGCTTACGTAAAAATTGTAGGGAATACTGGGTAAATCTGGACCCTTCCTTGGTTACAAACTGGTCACCAAGGAAGGCCTAGCCCAAACCACCACAGGTGGGGATTTTCCAGTCTGTGCCTGTACCTTGCATGTTTGGTGACACATGGGATGGGGCTAATTCACATGCCATCTGATCTTACCCTCAGAAGCCCTCCTTGTAATGAACTCCCAATTTTAACCACCCCAGTAACAAGAGCCAACTTTCCCCCATTCCACAGTGCCAAACCTAGACAGGTTCAGTAAGTGGCCGCAGCCCTGACAAACACAAACAGGCCTGCAGTTCCCAAGCCAGAACTGCCATCCTGCAGGAGCAGCACACGTTCAAAAGGTTTCTTTGTTATTCTGATGCAGCTAAGTGCAAACTCTGTCTAAGAAAATCAAACTACTACAACAACCTTCTGTCTAGGTCACAGTGTGAGAGGAATAGGGGTTAATTTAGTCAGGAAATAAAATAATTATTAATAGCATTGCAGATAGCAATTGCTAATGGCATCAGCAAACACCTCCTCACCTGGAACAAAGCCCATATAAGCCAAAAATGCTTATTCTCCTAGAAATTTCTGCAGCCATTGCACATTTGATGTAGCAGCATTATCATCTTACAAGTGCAGAAAAGGGAAGGCCTGAAGGTTAGGGTGTTACCCTGTAAGGGTAGCAAAGGCTTCATTGGACTTACCACAGATTTCCTGCCCGAGGCTGGGAGAGTTGTGCAGCCTCTCTCAGCTCAGCCCTCCTCATCTATAAAAGGGGCTGCAGCCCTGTCTCACAGCAAAAGCTCAGGAGCATAATCTCAGTGAATGCTGCAAAGCTTTTAGGTAATGCAGCCAGAGATGCTGCCTAAAGCTTTATCCACTGGTTAAGACAAGTTCAAGGCCTCTGTGCTCAACATGAGCCTCCCTTCTCACACTGACAGGGTTTAAGATCCAGTTCACATGTATGCAGGGAAAACATATAATTTTAAGTTTTGCACATTGCCTGTTTTGACAATTTAGGGGAGAGTTGAGCAGCAATGAGTCCTTAAGATGATTCTGGGACAGGAGGCATTTCATTCTCACCATACAAAGTATTTCAGACAGGCCCTTTAGTGGCAACAAAATCAAAGGGGAAAAAAAAAGATAAATAAATAGATAAGCCAGGTAGGCGAGTAGCTTGATGACATTCTTGCATACTTAAATTAACATAGAGCTGTTCCATTCCTGAGCTGCCTTCTTGTGCTATTTCCTCCTTTGTTCTTCTAGTGGAAAAAATGCCCCAGGGATGATGAAGCATTAGGCTACCTTCCCCATCACAGTCAATCCAGAAAGGTTCTGATGAGAGCTGCTTTCTGATGAAAATTAACCCAGCAGCAAGCAGGGTCAGATTTTGGTCCAGTTGTTCATAGCCTGCAGTTTTTACCATATGGAAATTAAAAGGATTGCAACCTGCAGCAATTGTGGAAGTTGACAGCAAATTAAAAGGAATATGAGTTCTGGCATTCATCTGTAGCAATTTAGGACAACCTTTTCATTACTGTAAAAATAGCAAGTATTTATAAACAACATCTAGCTCTGATCTGCACTAAATCTCAAATTGCAATATAGAAAAGGCAAGAACAAAGTTAACGCTTCAAAACCAGATATCTATTGTAAAGGGGAAAAGCAGCTTGCCCAGTTTCACTCCATGGGCTAGGACAGAGCATTGGACCAGACACTAGGCTCTCAGTTCCTGCATGCTGTCTGCTGTACCTCACTGCCTCCTCAGAAGAGGAATGGAGCATCACAGCACTTTCTGGAAATCACCTTTAGGTTCTTCTTCTCTCCCAAAATTTCCCTTTAAATATTTACTCCAATGCACCTACTAAACTGAATGTTTTAGCAATGCACAGCGATAAGGCTCCTTGTGGCTTTGTTTCTGCCAGTGAAATAGCTACGAATGTAAGGTTTACAGAAACTTTCTGTTCCTGTCTAAAATTATCTTTGCTGATCCTTGTGACGCCAAAAGTACAGAACCAATATTCCATAAGTCATGTGAAAAAGGGACTACATTTCAAGCACACACAGCTAGTGTGGTTACAGTACCATCAATCAGCCATGACCAAAGCTCTGGGCTACCACCATGCCAGGCCTCACACAGGGGGACACCACCTGTTTCCTTTGCTGCATGAGACAGCACATAGAGTCAGGGCCTGATCCTGCCATCTGGGTGCTTTGCAGTCATGGGGTGGTTGTCCAGCCTAAGAGAAGTCACTGTGATCCCTGCTCGAACTGCAAGATCAGGGTAGAAATGTTTGAAAAACAGCAGGTGGATGCAGCCCGATGGGGAAAGCGGGGGCTAAGAGGGAGACAACAGTAATTAGCATAAGTAGCGGCAGCCTCAGCTCACCAGCTGCTTTGCCGATTGTCTGCCTCCCTGATTTCAAACAGCAAAGAAGCAATTTGCCAAAGAACACAGTCAGTAGCTAATACTGCCCCTTAGAACTATTAGGGAAAAACAAACGATTTCCATGGTACAAAAGCAAGGCTTGCAGGGATGTCATGTAGGAGTTTGCCTAAGTAAGGTATGGAGCACGCAGCTCAAAACAGCCACCAAATACTTCAGAGTGAAAGGCTAAAAAAGGAAGGTTTTAGAGGAGGAAATGAGTCAGTAGCTTGGAGGACAGGAGGGGGAGTTCAAATAGCTGAGGCATACAAAGTAAGCAAGTAGTCACCCTCTCAAATGTGATTCTAGCAAATGCTAGTCAGTGAGGCAGATGTATTGATCTGGGGTTTCTGTTGATGCAGGGCCTCATACAAAAATGGAGTCTATGGGTGACTTTTTATATTGACCACGCTGGATTTTGAAGTGATCATTCACTGGACAGACACTTGTGAACTGCACTTCACACCAGTGTTTCTGCCTGGAGCCAAAGCAGTCACCACCAGCAGTCACAGGATTGCTGAAATTTCTCAGGGTCCCCTACGGCTAGGGGATGGATTTTTTTGGGGTGGGGAGGGGGAAGTTTCAGGCTAATTGCAAATACCATTTACCTTAAAAAGGGAGGAGAATTCATCTTTCAAGATTGGTTCATCCAAACATACAGCTTGAGCTTTCAGCCTAGCTTATTTATAGCACTAACACTAGGAAAAAAGGACAAAGCTTGTTCAGTGTTAAAGGCAGAAGAGCTAGTAAAGAACCCCTTCCTCTCCACAATGCTGTAGCAATTCACAGTATTCATGTCTGTCTTTGTAACAACCTTGTAGTGCACTGAAAGGTGAGGACAAAGGGGTAAGTCTCACCGCAGGAAGCCTTTAGCCTTGCTCACTCGTACACCATAACAGCTGGCCATAACACGGGTGTGCAGCACGCAGTAAGCAGTGGGAAGGTTACTGTCAGTGTGGCAATAAGCCACAAGGCACAACTTCCTCACCTCTGCTCAGGTCCCTATCCCATCAAAAGGGTGGGATGATGGAAAGGGACCTTGTAAATAGAACCAAAATTTCCTCCTGCCCTTCCCAAAACAGGAAGCTTCCCCTCATTTCAGGCACCAAGACAACAGCTATGCAGCAGCTGTGAGAGGACCCTGTTGCAAGCCCTCGCTGAGGGAACTGCAGGGCTGCAAACAGGGGTGATGCTTAAGGTCACAGACATGTGAGGAGAGGGCTGTCAAATGAGGGAGCAGCACAGGGCTGGAAAACCAGACTCCCTTTCCCCTATGCAAACAGCAGCACAGGGTTTACATGCAGCAGTGGTTCCCAAACCACGACATACATACTGCTAATCCCAAGCAGGCAGCTCTCGGTGCAGGGCTGGAGCTCCCAGTGCCAGTGCTGCTACAGCACGAGGAGTCTGTGGAGCCTATGCCAAGGCAGGCTGGTACCACCATAACCACAAACTTGTCTGTGCATCTTGGTGTACAGCTCCTGCCTCGAGCTTCCGCAAAGCACCACAGCCACTGTGTTTATGCCTCACTAGGCTATATGCTATTTTGTCTTTTGGGTAATGCAATCATTCAAAAAGCCATCATGGTTCTTGGTGAGTGCCCTTCCCAGAGCAAGCACTTTTCTCATGAGACAGGAAAAGTGAGAGAGATTTCTCTTACTCTGCTGGTGAAGGAGTTCCTGTCCTCACTGAAGTTTCTTTAACCAGTTATATACCTTCTCAACCCACTGCAGGGTTTCCAAAAAGACCTCTTGAAACAGAGTGAGCCAATGGGCCAGTTCCAACTCATTTTCCCTTATAAGTATACAACATGAAACAGTCCCAGCCCTGTTCTCATGACTTTACATCATCTCTTCCCCTCCTCCCCAGGATGTCTCACTTCTGTAACCCTCTGTCATAGCGAAACTCATCTATGAAGAGCAAGCTTGGAACAGTAACAGAGAAATTACATCAATTAAGACTAAAAAGCACAGCTGCCCCAGGTCTCTGCTACATGCCACTGGAGATGGAGGTCAGCCATGGCACTGCCATATGGCACTGATCCCCACCGCCAAATAGAGCCTGCCTTGATTTCCTCTCCCCACCAGGACAGTCAGAGCAAGGAAGCAGGACCACAAGTTGTCCAGAGAAACATACTCTTAGGACTGAAGCTCTACCTATTACACAGGCATTATATCTGACTTATCTCAAAAGAAAAAAATCAAACATGTCCCTGCTCAATTCTTGCCAATACTTCCAAAGTAAGTCAACATTTGGTTTCAAATGTAAGCATTCCATGATTAAAAATATCAGAAAAGACCCTAAAGAAGAACTACCCCCTCAGTCCAATTCAAGTCCAAGGTCTTTGCTAGTTTCACCAATCTGCTGCAAATTCTCTTACAAAAGGAATCCCTGGTCAGAGTAAGTCACTCAACACAAGATGCACTAATGCAATAGGACTGCTTTTTCAATACATGAATCTTCAGTATGGGGTCTTTCAGCAACTTCTATCTAATGTGAACAGGCTTAACAGCATCTACAAAGGGCATTTACTAGGGTAGGCTGCAAGGAGGGAAAAAAAAAAAATCAAACCCCTTTAACTAGAACAGCAATATGGATGAAAATTGTAAGGTGTGTAACCATGGCTCACACCTTTAGAATTAAAGCTTCATGCTAGTTGCCTCATACCCGAGCCCTGAAAACATGCCATCAAGTCTTGGTTTTGTTTTCTGCATACAAGTAGGCACAGGCTTAACATGATGCTGGGGGTTTTTGCTTATCGATTCAAGCCGGGAACATCACTGCAGTCAGGATTCAGTAATAAAACCTAACTTTCTATATATTCTATATATTTTGTAACATCAGAAGGTGCCTGTATACTCTGTTTATGAACAGCCTAAGCTTCACTGCCTGGAAACATTAAGGAATGAGTATTTTCGTCGCGGTCAGAGTGAGCAGGACTGCCATGAACACGGAACAGCAGCTTCTCCGAGCGCCCCAGTCTCCGTAGCAGCGTTTTCTCAGGGTCAGCTTTGTCCCGAGGACAAAGCTGGTTGTTTCGGCCATCTGGATGAAGCCGACGCCGGGATCCGGGATTCGCGGGTGCCGGCGGGAAGCGCAAGGCTCCTGCTGCAGCAGCGCGAGCCAATCAGGAGTGCCTAACTGAGATCGCACCAAAGTAGGTAGTGAAAAACCCTCGAAGGAAAAAAAAAAAAAGAGAGAGAGAAAGGAAAGTCCCACACTTCCGCCTCGCCGGCTCTTCCGCCCGCTCGGCTCTGGCCGTTTCTGCTGTGGCCGCCTAGCCCCGCGGGCTTCCCGCCCGTCCCACGGCCATCCCATGGACGCCCCCCGACCCCTCACGCCCATCTCAGTCCCTTTTAGCCCCGCTTTCAGCAGCCCAAATCCTCCTTACGCCCCGCTGACAGCCACCCCCCATCCTTTCCCACACGACTCCCTCAGGCCCTACTCTCCCCTCGGCACCTTCCCCGCCGCCCCGCACACCTTGGGGCAGGTAGTTAGCCCCGCCTCACTCTTTAAGAGGCGCCGCCATTGGTGCGGCCGAAGCGTCAATCAGCCGGCGACTCCCTGTGATTGGGCAGTTCTGCGGGCGGCAGGAGGGGCCGTGTGTTATGCGCTCGGGTGCCCCCTCCCCGCCCGCCGCGTGCGCGCGGGGCCAGGCGTCGCACGCGGGGCTCCCGCCATAAAGCCACCGTTCCTCCTCCTCCGGGCAGCAGCGGCCGTGACGTCGGGCAGCGCTTCCGGCCCGCTCGCGCCCTCGCCGCTTCCCTTTCTGCCGCCGGAGTCCGCGCCGCGCCCAGACACCCGAAGAGGAGCCGCCGCGCCGCACCGCGCTCCGCCGCCCACCCGCCGCCGCGCCAGCGACGCCATGGTAGGGATCCGGGCGACGCCAGGGGGCGTTAGGCTTCTCCCTCTCCAGCTTCATCCTTGAGGGAAAGTGGGGAGGGGGGCGGCGGTTACCTGGCCGCCGCATCCTGGCTGGCGCCATAGCGCTTGGGGCACGGGGCCGGTTATTCTTTCGCCCCTTTCTTCTTCTTTTTTTTCCCCTCAGCCCACCCAATCTTCCCGTTGCCCACTTGAACCTGAGGCGGTGCGAATGCGTTCTCCTCCCTTCCCCCTAGCCGCGCCCCCTCCCCCCCCATCCCGCCATGAGGGCGGCGGAAGGTTCTCTCCCCGTGAGGCGATGGAACTGTCCTCCCCCTCCTTTTCCGTCACTTCTCCTTGAGGTGGTGGTACGTTCCGTGCTCGCACACCGGCACTGGGCGCGGGCGCGGTCCCATTCACCCTGTGACGGGGGGGGGGGCCGGGTGAGGCGGGAAGAGCCCGTGAGGGGCGCATGCGCGGCCCCTCCCACGCGCCGCAGGGCGGCGGCCAGGGTGGGGGAGAGGGGCCATCGTCGCCACTCCGCCCCTCTGCGCGAGGGGCTGCGTGGGAGGGGATCGCAACCTGGTAGAAAGGCACCGTGGGTGGCAGGCCCCTTTTCCCCGGGGCCGGGGGCTACCCTGCTCGGGAGGAAGCGCGGCCGCCGCCGCAGCCGCCCCGGCGCGGTCCCGGCGGGAGCCATCTTCCCACGGCCGAAGGGCTCGGGCCTGGCCTAGAAAACGGCGTCGGCTCCACAGGAAGCCGAGACGAGCACGGGCCCTCCCAGGGCCAACTGGGATCCTGCTCGCCGGCCCCGGCTGGAGCCGGCAGCACTGGTAGCGGACAAAAGGGGGGAAGCGGAACCCGCGGAAGGGAAGCGCTGATCGTAACAAACAGAGTTTCGTAGCGACCTCTCGAGGAAGCTTAAATTTTAAGATAGTTGCTGCACGGACTTGGTTTTTGTGTTGATTTTTTTTATTTGTTTTGCTCCTCCGCACAGTGCTGGAAACACTTTATCTAAGACATTATGATGCAAACATACACACTGACTTTCCTGTGTTTCCAGGCTTTCAAAAAACCAAAAGTGCCAAGGAACTCCTTGCATAAATGGAGCAGAATAGACCAAATGCCTTTTTGACTTCCTGGTGGCTCCCTCTCGGTTTGCTTTGCCTGTGCTCAAAGTTTGCATCCCTATTTAACTGTGGGAGCTGTGACTGGCAAATTCGTCTGAATTACTAGCTCAAGCAATTTTAATTCCTGTCCTGTTTTTGCTTGAGTCCAGCAACACACACTTTTGTGTTTTGACACACTTGTCTGGGTTTTTTGTCTTTAGTAGAGGTGTTACATATTGAGGCCTTCTCATGGTATTCCTCATTAGTTTGAATGTGTGGTATATCCAGTAAATGAACTTTTAGTCCATACAGGGCTGGCAGACAGGATGTACTAGTAATCTCCCTGCTTCCTCTAACACCCAAATTGGAGCATCTGTGACTGGTCTGCAACGTAGAGCAGAGCTGATGGGAGTTGCAGCTGAAGTTGTTAAAAAGTCTGACGAGACTTGCAGCTCTTGTTTAAAACAGGCTTGTCTCAGCAAGCCAGCTACCACCTCTGCAGTATGCAAACCGAGTTTAGTCTGACTACTTGGTGTGTCAGGCTTCATCTTGCTTTGGAAGTAGAGAATTCCCCAGTCAGTCAAAACTAGTATTTCTCACAGTGATCTTTTTGCAACAGGGTCTGGGTTGGCTTTTTTGAGATGCTGGAAATGAACTTGCTTATGGGCATTGTAGACCTTCTGGCAAAATACAGTAATGTCAGCAGGAGGGCATCATTTAGTATAAAAAGAGCATTGGATTTTCAGCTTTTGTGTCTTGCCACAAGGTTCAGTTTCTTTGCTATTGGATTAAATGAGTCCATGGTCTTTGGAGGACCATGCAAATTATTTTTCTTGGTTGTTAGTCAATACTATTCCCAAATCTGTGTAATTACAAGGTACATATGCCTCATGTACAAGATGACAGCCTCATGACAATTGGTAGTGTGGGTGTCTGGCATGTTCCTACTTGCCTTGCCAGAATTACTGTCAAGGGGCTCCTGCTGGGTGCAAGGGCTGACCTAAGCGATCCCATGTAGGAGAGCCTGCAGGCAGCCAGGACTTGTGTGTGAAGCTGTTCGGAGCTTTCGCTTGCCTGGCTGTTCAGCATTCAGGCAGTGTTCTGGAAGGGTCCCTCATTAACAAGTATCTGTGGTGCCCAAAGCAGGCCTTCAAAGCCTGGTTTTGAGGGTAACTTTTAAGTTTTAGGTTGCTGTAGGTGCCTGGAGAAAGTAAGTTTTTGGGCTCATTATAGCTGATTTCTGTGCTGAATATGTTCTAAGAAGCTTTAATTTTCTGCAAGAGTCCTGTTGCATACCAACTTACACCTGCATTACCTTAAAACCTTGCATTTCAACAGAGGAATGGATGCTACTCAAAACTTCTACCCTGCTACTGGCTGTTTTTCAGCAGTATTGCTGGGATTGCCTTTTGTGGGTATTGCTTTTTCTGCCTACCTTGATAATTAAACTGGGAGTGAACTTCATGGTAGCTCAGAGAAGGAGGTAATTTCCTCTTTGGCTGAAAGCTGAGGAAATGACCTCCAGGAATTCAAGGGATAGTTTTTTCTTATTTTTTAAATAATTTCTTTCTTTCTCATCTCTCCTTGTCGTTAACTGTTCTTATTGTCGGGGGTGGGGGGGGAAGAAAAGCTGAATAGAGTTCTGATTCCACCCCTCCTCCTGCCAAAAGAGACCAAATAATGCTAAATGAAAAACTTGAGTCTAGCTGGCAAGATCTGTCTACAAGTGATATGCAAATAACTCTGTAGTTCTTGCTGGTTTATGGTGTGCAAATATAGCCTGTTACACAACAGCAGTAAAAGGCAGTTAGTTATGTTTCCCATCATGCTTCACATCTGAATTGAAGCTTTGGACTTTCATGCTGTCCCCTGTAAACAGAGGTGTCTGTCTGTCCGGCTGTAGATAGCAGGGCATGTGGGCCTTGCAAGAAGTCAGGAAGTCACTGGTGTTCCAACACTGATCTTTGGGATCAAGTTAAAGTCGTTGCACCTTTCCTACTCAGTACAGTGGGGTGGTAGTATCCGATGTGTTTTCTTGAGTGCTCAAATAACAAAAGCAAAGCAGTATTTCAAATCCGTGGTTTTGACCACCTACATTTTCAGTTGACTTGTTGGCTTTACGTGACACCCTTTTCAGAGGCCTGATTTGGCAAAATTGTCTTCCTGCCTGTTAGTGCAGCAGGCTGTGACCTTCCCTTTCTGCTGGGTGCTCCCACAACTACGTTAGCTTAATTTGCCCTTCAAGGTCTCCATGCTGATGATGTCCCAGGGCATTATGTTGTGTGGCAGTGTAAGGGACAGCTCTGTGAAGGGTGCTGTCCCAGACCAGTTGGGTGGTAGTAGTTTAAATTGAAAGAGTATTTGTTGCAGAGATGTACTATGACACATGACTGAGTCTTATGGAAATGCCACATGGTTACACAAGCAGTTCTGGCAGTGGCAGAGAATTTTGAAGGTAGATAGGAAGAATAATATGCCAAGCATAGGGGAAGCAGTGTTTGCTGAAGAAACTAAGAACCAAATACATACAATAATGTGACTAACAAACATGGGAGCATAATGTCCTCAGATCTGCCCTTGCAATTAAACAAGACATACTTTAATAAAGGTCTTGGGGTCAAATTCTGGAAAAATTGATGATGCTTTTCCAAGAAACACCAGTTTCCACTTGAGTACCTGTGAGTAGTATCACCCTGGTGTATACAATGTGTGTGTGTGTGGTTTCCAGACAAAACAATGTTCTTTAAATGTCTCTGTAGATAATGCACGCACAGGCACCACTATGGAGAGCTCTTGGATTCTAATCACAGGAGAGAAACCCAACAGTGTAAAATGGTCAAGTCTTAAAACCAAATCTCATCCTTCAAACTTGTCTTGAGGCAAACTAAGTCATTAGTTTGAAGTCTTCTTGGCTGTCTCACAGTTGAGGAGGAAACAAAGACTCTCCTTAGGTAAAATATTTTAAATATGCAAGGAAAATACTGGAGTGCACAGGATTTCCTAACAAAAGAGAAGGCAAATTTCAGTGTGTCAAAGTTGTGTTTCCATGCAGGCTTGCTACAAATCTAGTTTATAAGGTGTCTGGCATGTATCTCATTCCTGAAACAGCTTTCTGTATGTGGGGATTTTCCTGAGAAAGCTTTGGATTATTCTTTGGTCTTCCCCACTTAAGATTAAATTTCAGTTCAGGTACTTGGCAATGGAGGCAAACTGTTGGAAGCTCTTAGTGAGGGCAGCTGCATATGGCTCTTGCAGTAGGAAGCATGCTAGACAGAAGGCTCACTCTTTGGGCTGCCCTGTGTAAGGAGGGCATTCTACTCTTGCAAGACTTCTGCAATGCCTTGCACTTAAGGCAGGAACAGTAGCTTTGTGTAGGGAATAAGAGCCACTGTGTTACTCTAGCACATGCCGACAAGGCATTTAATGCAATCATTACGTCATGTGCATACAGCAGTCCATATGAAAGTACAATGGGGATACTCATATAACTGCCCTGGAACGATATATGGAGAGCTCAGCCCGCAAGACACACCATGTTTGCAATAGTTGCACAGAGGTGCTGGGGAGAACTCATTTTTGCTCATTTCCTCAGAGAAACTCACTCTGTCTGCTCTTGCCTGAATATCTATCTCCCTCAATATGCTGTACTGGCATCATTTTCCCATCTGGTAATTAGGTGACTTGCCTACTTGCTGCTGCCTTATTTCAGTGAGGTTAAAAGGCCCTGCAGTTAAGGTTCAGTCCCCTACAATAAAATATCACCAGCTGATTCATGGTTATGTATCTCACAAGTACCAGTCCAGAGCTGGATAACTGCTTTTATACTGGAAAAGGAACAGAACCAGACTAACTACTGTAGCTCTACAGTGTTCAAGCCAGAATGCACAAAATAATAATGAATGTGCTGTATTGCATCTTCTAAGCAGAGTGGTATCTGACCAAAGAGAGAAAATTCAGACTAACAAATAAATGTTTACTCTGTTGTTACTGGTGGGGTGGAGGCTTCTCACCAGCTCTTCTTCTGGACAAGACACCAGAGATGAGGTTAAAATGTTTATTGAGGACATGTACTTAAAATATAGCATTTCTCCTTGTTCCAGTGCTCTTAACAGTCATCCTGTTGATGTTCTATGCAGAGTGGTTTCAACTGGCTTACAGCAGAAGCTGTCTAGGGTTTGGGGTTTTTTACTTTTTAAGTATGTTTGTGAAGCCAGCCGTGGCTGGTACAAGCCCAGAGTTGAAGAGGGAGTCCTACAGTTGCAATAGTAGATCCTCTTTTTGGAAGTAATTAGTTCATTGCACTGGGAATTTATGGGTGACACACTACTGCTGTGACACAGCTATAGGCTTTTCTGAGATGGAACAAATCTGCATTGTCCCTAGCAACATAATGGCTGCTAATGTCAGCCTGTGTGATGAATCCAGGGGTTGTACAGCAGCTGCAAAAAAATAGTAGCACCAGCTACTAACAGCCTTTTGCTTTGAAAAGCTAATAGATCCAGTTCTCACTATTGCCCCTTCAGCTTCTGGTCTGTCCCAGTTATAAACTGCAATTTAACACTGAATCCCGAGTTTCCAGGCTAAATACTCAACATTTTTGGAATCTGAACTGACTGGCCAGCAGTGCTCAGTTTCTTTTTAAGGTAATAACTTGTCTCCCTGCTTGGAGACATGTTTCTGGCTGTGTAGTAGTACAAGCATATGTGCTTGACTGGACACTTTGCGTCAACCTGCAGCTCTATTGCTGTTGCTTCTTGCTCTCTGCTGAGCATTAACCTTTTCTTTCAAAGTTAACATGAATTGGCGCAGGGGAATTAGTTATTGTGGTGTTGGAGCAAAGATCAAGAATGGACAAAGGTGGAGGTGAGTGACAGGGCTTTTAAGTGATTAGTTACCTTGTTCCCATGCTAGTTCAGGCTTTCTGTGCATTTTCTGTGACTGAAAGTCAGGTCTTAACACCTGTTGTCAGCTACCGAGGTGCTGTTGCAAACTTCAGGGAGGAAAAAGGTTCTCGAGTTCCCTGTGGATTGGTCCCAAGTGAATGATACAATAGCTCTAGTTGTTGCACTGTTTGCTTTATTAAGGCAACTTTGTATTAATTAGAGTCTTCCCAAAGAGGCTCTTGCCTACACCAAACACAGGGACAAGGAAGGGAAAGACCTTCATGCTTCATTACCTCCCAGTCACACTCTGACAAAGTGCAGTCTCTCTATATGATTGAGGTGACATAGGAATGAGTCACTTTGAGTTGATGTTTGTACTTTTGCTCAAGTTTATCCTGGAATAGGCTTTCTCTGCTTACTTTCCTCGCCTTATTGGTGATATGCAAAAGGATGGCTGCCTGCCAGGGAGCTGAGGCGCAGTGAGTGACTTGCTGTTCTCCTGTCCCAAAGTAAGTGCAAGGAATTCTGGATAGGTTACCCCTAGTAGACAGGCCATGCGTTATAAATCCTGAGGGATGTCCCCTTGTATTTGGGTAAACCTCTAAAGAGCACTGTTCTCATACTACAGAAAAGCTTCTGTCTCAGATACGCTGCTGGGTGAGGTTTTCTGTGACCAGCAGTTGGGAGATGTAGATACCAAACTCCATGGTAATCGATTCTGCTAGCTGTGCCACCTCTCCTCACTGGGTTACCAATGCTATGCCAGCCACTCAAAGTTACAGAAGGAGACATGTTGGTAGAAAGAGGAGAATCTGGGCTCGTCTGAGGTCCTCCATGGTAGTCATTGGTCAAGGCTTAAAAAAAACCCACACACATTAAGTCATTGTCCAATCTATAACCATCTTTTAAGGACAGCCTGTATGAAAGCTAGCACTGAGCAGTTCCTCTGCACCTCTATCTCCTTGGTTTTGCAGCTGAACTCTGTTGTTTCTCTAAGACACAAAATAAATCTGTTGAGCTTACATTTTTGGGCCTGAAGGTAAGGAAAAACAAAATGAACAACAGCCTTTAGCCTTTTTCAGTTGGTGGATCTCAGATGGTGCTGTGCCTGACTGTTAGTACTGCTGACGGTGCTCATAGCAGTGACGTGTGGCAGTTTACAGAGAGGGAGGAAGGCAATTTTCCATCTGAGATATGAATTGTCATATCTGAGGATAACGTCATTTGAATTTGAAGACCAAAGACCAGTGAGGGAGGAAGCAGTATTTTAAAGGAATCTCACTGTTCACACTGCATACAGCATTTTGAACAGATTGTTGAGTATCGGACAGCCTTCAGTTTGGTCTTTACTGCTCTGGCCATGACGTCCTTCCATCAGCATCAGCTAGCTTCCCATACTTGCAGTATTCGCTATTGCACAGGTTCTTTTAAGCTCTCCAACTTTGCTGTAGTCTGAGAACAACACTCAGATGCAAATGCTTCTACCCTGCCACAAGTTTTTCCTGTCTTATTCCCAAAAAAGGAGCAGGCTGAAAATGCAGCTCAGCCTGTTGTCGTTCTTGCTAGGTCTTGTCCTCTTTATTTTGTGCAGCTGCCTTTAACATTAGATTGATAATGCTGCATGTGCACCTCCTATTACAGCAAACACAGGGGATATCATACCACTAACTACAATTTCCCATCAGACTACAAGGGGGAGCGAAGTTGAGAAGGCAGGCAGCTGGCTTTAAAAACTGATGGAGGAGATTGCAGTTTCTCTCTTTAAAATCCTGAATTCAGAGCAACTTCTAAAAGTTGGTTTGTTCAGCCAAAAACTGTACCACTGCAGTCCCAGTACCCCACTACATCTCTCTTGATCTCTAAACTAAGTCCACATGACACGTGTGGAATTTGGCCAGTTTTACCTCTGTTCCTAAAGCTGCTAGCAAGCATGCTAGAAATGGCTAGGAAATTTTGAATAGCAGATCCTTGTGGGCTTGATTGTCTAGCCAGCCTGAAATGGGTAACAAAATTAAGCTTCTGTAATCTTGGAGAACAAGGAGCGGACATGTGTGTAAAACTCCCCCAAAACAATGTTCTAATGTAAGTAGGATTGTGCCTTCTTTGGAATAGTTTTGGTTTGGCAACTGGCTGTGGTCAGCAGCAGACTCCAGATTCTTTACTTGGCTTTGGAAAAGAAGGTCTGCAGCCTTTTCTGAGGAAACTCTTGGGCCACTAGTGACTATTGTTAGTATCTATTGTCTTCTAGCCTTGTGTTTAAGGCAGTGCAGTAATGGAGTTGCAAAAATTTGCCGTGGCAGCCCTAAAGGTCTTTGCTCATGTCTTTGCAGGCATCTGGAGTACAAGTTGCCGATGAGGTATGCCGTATTTTTTATGACATGAAAGTGCGGAAGTGCTCTACACCTGAGGAAATTAAGAAGAGGAAGAAGGCTGTCATCTTCTGCCTCAGTCCAGACAAAAAGTGC
Organism: Manacus vitellinus; assembly: GCF_001715985.3. Taxonomy (NCBI): domain Eukaryota; kingdom Metazoa; phylum Chordata; class Aves; order Passeriformes; family Pipridae; genus Manacus; species Manacus vitellinus. Next base: position 1,820,478 of record NW_021940822.1, read on the forward strand.
ATTATTGTGGAAGAAGGCAAAGAGATTCTGGTGGGAGATGTCGGTGTGACAGTTACCGACCCTTTCAAGCACTTTGTGCAGATGCTTCCTGAGAAGGATTGCCGTTATGCCTTGTATGATGCAAGCTTCGAGACCAAGGAATCCAAAAAAGAAGAGCTGATGTTTTTCTTGTGGTAAGCCATCTTCCCAACTGACTCATTCCTAACATGCAGTCCAAGCACTGCGGGTGAGGTCTCTGAGTGTTTGTATTGTCCAGGCTGGCAAGATGGTAGGCTTAAAGTGAGTCGGGCAGCCTGATGCCTATATTCTGAGCTGTGAGACATTTCACTTGTTCATAGTGGGAAGGATACTGCTTCTGGCTGTGCTGAATAATCCGTGTCAGTAATTGCACTCTCTTTGGCATATCCCACTAGGGCACCAGAACAAGCACCTCTCAAAAGTAAGATGATCTACGCCAGCTCCAAGGATGCAATCAAAAAGAAGTTTCAAGGTATGTAATACAGCTGATGCTCCTAGCTCTGCCCTGCCTCTAGGATACTTACACAGGAAGGCTTAACCATTGGCTAATTGGTTTGGGGCTTGGGTGTTGTTTTATTTTGTTTTTTTGAGAAACTAGTGAGAGGTGAAATGTCATGTGACAGAGCTAAAATGAGGTCTAGCTAAAATTTATACTGTCTGACTAAATTTTAGAGGTACTAGAACTGTGCTCAGAGCAAGAGCAGGTTTTGCAATGTGTGACACTGTGGCTGCACAGTACAGAGCAGCACATCTGTACCATACAGGCTAGAAAGCATTAGATTCATAACTCAAAGCTGGATTTTGTGCAGAGTTGCCTCAGTGGCAGAGGACTTTCAAGCCTGCATCTGTTGAAATGTCATAAATTTACTGCGCTGTAGTAACAGTATTTAAGAATTCACTTGATTCAGAGATGCAGTTGTGATTACTCATTCCTAAAGGCATTGCATCTCCAAGTGGAGAAGCGAAGTTCCATTCAGCCTGTCAGGCACCATTAACCAAGGAGTAAACACCTTGCAGCATTCAGAAATTTCATGCTAAGTCAGTCTGGCTTATAGCCAGGTAGCACTGTCCCCTGTTAAGTTCCTCGTGCTGCACTGGGCCAAAATCTTGCAGTGTGCAAGACTGACAAGATCACTGGGCAGCAGTGCCAGCCTTCACAGGACAGTGTGCCCCAGGGATTGGAAGTGCCCAGGGAGACTGTTGTGTGCTGCACATGTGGAAGTTGAAAAAAAAGAAATCCTGAAAAAATTCTGTCTTTCACCACTGAAGACAGGCATGGTTTGGGATCCCCACCCTTCAAAAAGAAAAAACCACTGTTGATTCCTTAGACTGGCTTTCTAGATGCTTTCACCCTCTTCTGCAGAGCCAGCAGGAGCTGAGGTGGCCATCTCCATGTGCTTGCATGTAGCTCCCTCCCCAGCTGTACCCAGGGCAGCTCAAGACATGAGGGATTAACTTGTAAGAGCCTGCGATGAAAGGCCAACAGACTGAGCTCTGATCTAGTGACAAATTTCTCCCCACATGTCCCTGCATTGACATGTGGTGTGTAGCCAGATGTCTCTGGTGACATATCAATATGGGAAAAAAAAGATTTCCTAAGCTAAGGCAGGATTTGTGTGTTTGAGTGACTGGATTTCTTCTTCTAATATTACTACCAAGTATATTTCTTTAATTGATTATCAGCATGTTGACATACTGCATTACTGAGTGTTTTGCCTCTTTTTTAGGCATAAAGCATGAATGTCAAGCAAATGGGCCAGAGGACCTCAACCGAGCTTGCATTGCTGAGAAGCTAGGAGGCTCCCTAGTCGTAGCTTTTGAAGGAAGTCCTGTGTAGATGTCATACAGTGCCACAACTCTACAAGCATTCCATGTTTTAATATATCAGTTATATAAAGCAAACATTCTAGGCAAGGGTTTCACTAACAGTAGGGAAGCTGTCTTGTAGAATAAAGTAGATTTTGGAGATGTAGCTTGTATGTACAAATGACCCTAAATAAATCAAATCTAAGGATTTATCTTGGTGTATTAATATTTGCATTGGTTGTCCAGCCCAACACTGTCCCCAAAGAATTAACACTAAAGGTCTCAAAAAATTTGAGCAGTGGATCATAAAAGGGGGGGAGGTGAGAACAATCTGGTTCTTGTTCTTGCTTTTCTAAATTGTAACGAGCTAAATTCAGTCAGTCATTTTGAGGCTACTGGCCAAATTGCCAAATTCAAAAGCTTTTCCCCTGTAACCATTTAAGACAAAACTTAAAACCCGTAGTTAAACTTAGGCTAAAGCAACCTTTTGGTACCAAACTGGGTTAAACTCTTAGTGCTTGCAGTTGCAGAGCTGTACTAAAAAAGCCTAATTCTGAAGTTAGGGATAAAACAGACACACTTTTCCAGAGAAATAGTCCTAATCCCCTCCCTTGTAAACTCCTGGTGCAGTAATAATATTTAAAGGTTCACTTGTTCTATAGGTTCAATTTCCTTGTTATGAAGTGTCTTGAGGTCTCTTTCAGCCTGAGTGATTCTATAAAAATTGCTTTTTCTGTTGACATAGTTTAATTTAGAACTACCTTACTGTCTCTAATACACACCTACTAGTGGATCAGATGCTTCTGAGGCTTTTATAAGTGCAGATTCTTATATCAGAGCTTTTCAGTTATCGGTAATAAAATGAGAAGGAACCACAACTTGAAAAGTGGTATTTTCAGCCCCAGTCTTTGGTCACTTGGTCCATTTGTCCATAATTACCATTGATTTAACTTAGTAGAATGAATCAGCCTGACTAATATGGCTTGATCTGGGCTTTTTGTCTGTTAGCTTCTTTAATTCTGTAGAAATGCATGGAAATATCACCTGCTAGAAAGTTTGACCTGAAATGCCTTTTGTATGGGGGGTAGAGAACATTCCTGTGCCAGCTACAGAGATCTTGAAAGCTTCCATGTTTCACCAGTGGTTGATTAAAGCTGTTTCCTTTGTGTAATGTGTACATGGGAGTTGCATAGAGTTTTCTTGTATGTCTGTAGAGAAAAAGAAAAAAAAAAACAACAAAACAAAACCGTTAGCCTCCAGTGCGTTACTGTGATGTTCTGTGTGTGCCAAATTCAACTAGCCTTAAATAAATGGGCTTCCCCTCCCCTGGGTCAGTGACTGATTCCTCTCCAGCCCCTCTGGATTAGCCTTCCTGCAGCAGGGCTGGCACCGTGGCTGGGCACACCAGTGCCCTGTGTGAGGTGTGTGCTCAGGGAGCTGCTCTGCCTTCTGCAGCTACTGTCTGCCCTGTGCTGCTCTCAGGGGAGCAAGACTGGGGGAGAGAGGCTGGAAGGAAGAGCTGGTGGAGTTGGGGGGATAGGATGTTCGTCTCTGCAGTGTGTTCCCCTCCTTGTCCCTGCACCCCTCTCAGCATGACTGCCTGCCTGCTGCAGGCTCTGGCTCCTGAACAGCACCTGCTCTCTGCGTTCTAGGCTTCGTATGCAAACGTCCATGGGTTGGGCAGCTTCCTGGGAAACATCTCCCTGTTTGCAGTCTGAGCAGCAGAAACCCAGCCACGTGACAGTTATCCTGTGCAGCTTTCCCTGTGAGGACTGAGGGAGCTTTCTCTAGCCAGCCCCACGAAGCTCAGGCAGTTACAGGCTGTCCCTTCCTCTGCAAACTGTTCCCAGCTGTGCGGGGACAGAAAACAGACTGTCCCTGCGGCTCCTTGGCAGAGCAGTGCCAGCGCTGCGCTGCTGTATCTGCAGGGCTGAGGAGATAATGGTCCATTGCTAACTCAGCATGTGCCCTCTCTGGCCATGCTGCATGGTTAAAACCTTTCATTAGGCAGGCATTGACTGCTTGCTCTAACTTGGCGCCCATGCGGGTCACACGGTTTGGGAGCAAAAGGTTTTCTGATACAAAGGGATCCACTCGAGTGAAGCTTTCTGATTTTGAGCAAAGTAAACTGTCTTGGTTTCTGCTGGAGCTTTTAGCTTCTTTTCAGTCAACTGGGAGCTTGCCCAAGGAGGTAATTGTCCTCATAAACAGCTCTTCCTTGCCTAGGTGTCTGCAGTACTGGTCTTTGTCCAAAGTCCAGGTTGAGATAAGGAAATAAGTATGACACACGGGGATCAGTGCTGCCTGACAAACAAAGGCAGCTCCTAGCCAAGATCCAGTTGATAGCTAGTGCCTCCATACTGCAGGCATCTTTGAAGGGATGTCTAGCCCAGGTGATGTTGTGGTGGACTTCTGCCTTGGATTTCATTCCCTGGTTAAAAAATGGAGCAGGAGATGCTGCAATAGAGGAAGGGTGTCAGACCTGTAAGGTAGGAGAGTGTTTCCCACAGCATGAAAGCCCTCAGTTCTGGGACTAAGGCACTTTGAACCCAAGTCCCTGATCTAAATGATAAGAGGTCTGAGGTGGCACTTTGGGCTTTGGCTAGATATGCTGTCACAGTTTAGGCCGATTTAAGTCTTTTAGGACCTTCACAGCTACTCCTGAAATTACAGTCTGGCCTCTCTGGAAGAGTACTCCTGCACTCCAGGGCTGGGAGTAACTCAGCCATCAGAGCTTCAGGCTTGTCCACACTGGAGGTTGTGGACCAAATTTCACCCCCTCTCAAAGTTGGTTGTCCTGCTTTTGTAGGGGATGGAAAGCACAGGAAGGTGTTTACTCTTGTGACTTTTTAAGATTTCTCCCAATCACCCAGACCTGAAAAGGCAAGGCAAGACAATATGAGGAACTTTTTCTATAACTTGGCTGGTTGCTGAGAAGAGAAATTACTTTCTAACAGGGGTACATGAAGAAAAACTTGAAGAGGTTCAGGTGATGAAGACAGCTCAGAGCCATACAAGTTCAGCAGGACATGCCCATGTAGTGCAGCTTGGCTGCAGCAAGGGCAGAGCAGCTAGAACTATCTTGAAGTCCACATGCAGGATATGGTTTCCCAAAAGCCATTTCTGTCCATTACACCTGGGAGAAACTGGGAAAGGAAGATTCAGACTGATAATTCAGGCCTAAGTGTGAACAGCAGGCAGTGTAAATGCAATTTAGCTGTTCCAACAAAAGGTTGAGTGTCTTAAGCCTTGATAAGCCCAGGTACCCAGGCTGAAAGGTAACTCTGGGCATGGCTGAATCAGCAGAAGAATCCAGTGTTCCTATCCAAAGTCACTCCACCTGGGCAATTTCTTGATTTTTATTAATAAAGGTTCCTGCCTGTGGTGCTGGGGCTGCTGATCATACCAGCTGTGAGTAACAGGCTGACAAGTAACAAGCTTGGGTGGCCTGGAGGAAAGGAGATAACCCTCCGCATGTTGCCCAATGGGGTGGGCACATGGCAAAATCCCACCAGCTGCAGAGAGATTGGGGGCTGGCGAGTCCTCAGCCCTGCACAGTCTTGGGCAAGGTTTGGGGTTCTCCTAGCCACTCAGGATGTCCTTCCCCTTCAACCAAGGTGCTGAGGGAAGAAAAAAATCCCAAGAGTACAACTCCAGGTAAAAAAATCTGCTAAACATCTTTCCCCAAAGAGACTTGTTTTTTATATCTTTGCTTAATGAGACCATTCCCTCTATTTATTCCTAAAACAGCCAGCTCAGCAGTGTGTCCCAGAAGGGCATCATATGCCCCTGTGCCAGGCACACTGAATCTGCTCTTGTGAGCTTCTGGAGCCCCACCAGAGGCAACCTACTCCAAAGGGTGTTTGGAACAATGACTGCCCTCCTTGCATTGGCTGTTTTGGGGTCTTTTTTAGTGCTTGTGTGGGCATTCCTGGGTATCTGCTCTCATTTGCACAGGAGCTCTCAATAAAAGAAAGTTGTTGCAAAAGCAAAAAACTGAAAAACCTAGGGAGTTGCATCACTTCACCTGCTGCTGTGGGGCCCTTCCTGCCTGTGACCCCCTAGGGGTGATGGCCATTCTGACACGTTCCACAGCTCTCTCCAGCCTTGGGGTGGGTGGGGTTTTTCTGCAATTCTGAAAAAATGCAGGCATTTCCTCACTTTTGGGGACCTTAAAAGCCAACCGGGCATGCTGGTTTGCAGCAAGTGACAGATTATGCTGACGTGGAGGTCACCAGTGATCCTTGATTTATGCATTCCTCTCCATGTACCACAAAGCCCAGAAAGAGAAACTGAAGCCTAATCCTGGCTGTGGGGCTAAGGTCTTCTTCCCGAGTTTGTCCTTACAGTGTGGGGAGACTTCCTGCATGCAACAGCTCTATGTTGGGAAGGGTGTGGGGAGGGGATACACAAGGGTGGGAGACAGGTTGGGGGGCAGGGTGTGGCTTTCATCCTGCTATTTCCTCAGCCAGAATTCAGCAGGACCCCTTTTTCTTACCTGGTCAAAGATGAGTCACACACACTTCCTGCCCCACATTTCTCCATCATGGCCCCAAAAGCCATAGAGCTAGGGGAGGGACAGGATGTCCACCCAATCCTGTGGAGCCTCTGGTGTGCAATACAGGGATTGGTATCACACTGGCCTTCCCCAGGAACAAAATAGAAGCAGGTCTGTCCCTCATCCTCCTTCCTAGCCTTGGCTCTTCACACATCCTGGAGGGACTGAGCACTTTGGGGGCCTTTTTCTCCTCTCTCTCAAATTCCTGCTGATGTCAGTACTGGGCTCAGCAACTTTATTGTGGGGAGACAGGCACCAAGCTGTCATGTGGCCTCTGCCATTTCCTAAGAAACCAGCTTGAAAATAAAAAAAGAGCAAGGGAAAAAAAAAGAACAAAACCAGAAAGAACAATAAAAGAAAGAACAATTTAAAAAAAGGAAGAGAAAAAAAGAAGAAAAAAAAAAGAAACACAAAAATGGAAAGCCACAAGGAGAGAGCAGAGAGCTAGAAAGCCTGAGAGTGTAAATGCAATTTACCATTGCACCACCATCACACAGCACCTGCAGGGACAGATTACAGGGGAGCACTAAGGTTTAAAACGATTCCCAGGAGGAATGGTCCCCATAGGGCTGACGTTGCTCACCTCGCCATGCTCATCCCCACCTCAGCGTGACCACACAGCCAGGGAGCAGCCTGGGCTGCCCCCATGCCCCTGCCACCATGGCAAGGGTGGCAATCCCTCTGCCAACCCCCAGACAGGGAACCCAGCCCTGTACCGCCAGCGTGAAAACACACAGTCTCCTCTGCTTGTAGTGGATCGAAAACAGAGGGGATGGCTTTTGTGACAAAGCAAGGAAGGGTGGGAATAAGGAATATGATCCTGCCCAAAGCAGAGTCCTTCAGTGACCCAAAAGACCTACCTGGCTTGCAAACTTAAAAAAGACACAAAAAACCAATACAGACATAACCCCGGAAAAATAAAGAAAGGACAAGCTCTTTTCGCTACATCATTTTAATTGCATCGACACCCAGAAATACAAAAAAAAGGATACGTGCCAAAAGCCACCCATCAAAGAGCGGCATCCTTCCGTGGTGGGTGTTACTTCCACAGTCCTTTCACTCAGAAAAAAAAAAAAAAAAAAAAAGGAAAAAATATAGAATTGCACCAGTTGATGTACAAACACAGTCTTCCCTTTTGCACATATTTGTGGATTCTGCTGCAACAAGGAAGGTGAAGCCCCAGCACTTGCCCTGGCATTGCCAGAGAGGCTCCCTGGGAAACAAAGAGTTGTACAAACAGTATGAAGATTTTCTTACAAACTGCAGTGTTTACTGGTTTTTGGGGTTTTTTTGTATATTGTAAGTTTCAAAACTAGGTTTTGGGTCACTAATGGCTTGTAAAATCTCTTATCTACAGTGAATTTAGCACATATTTTTATTTTTAGGAATGTGTAAGGCATTTTGGTAAATTGAATGGTAAGGTCTAGGTTGCAGACTCGTCAAACTGAAGTCCCTTCCTTTGAACTGTCCTCTTTCCCCTGGAGAAGGAAAAAAGAGGTGAGTTACTCAACTGTATCTCATCATTCTCATGGCAGCTCAAGCCCCAAAGCATTTCACAAATAGGCCTAGTCCTGCCTTTTGGGCAGGGAGAACCATGAGCATAATCTCACGTGGTCCCAGGGCTTCCCAAAATCCAACCAAATCATTACTGGCATCATTTTTTGCCTCCATTTTTAAAACACTGCCTGATGTACACTTCCCTGGGGCCTCCACCAGTATCAAGGGGAGGGATGGCCATGGCCACCAACAAGTACCGTTTCCTGAAGCTGTTCTTTCAATCTCTTCACAGTTTCTCTCTCTTTGGCCAGTTGGTCCTGGGCAACCTTCAGTAGCTCCTGTAGTTTGGCTGCTGCCTGACCCAGGTCCTTTGTTAATTTTTTTTCTTTGTCAAGTCTTTCCTACATGAGAGTCAAAAGAAGGCATCTGCCTGAGCCTCTCTTTTACATCTGGTGACCTCTCCCCCCTCCAAAACATCCCAGGTCACCTCAGGTCTGCATCAAGCTGCCTCAGCTTGTGGCTAACAAGCCAGACTAGCACCCAGTTCCCTCCTCAGCAGAGTGACCAGGCATCACCCCTGGTGATGACCAGCTACAAGCTCACTCTGGCATCTAATCTGGAGATGCCATGGGCTGAGACCTCGTGGTAACTGGACAGTAACCCAGTACATGAAAAGCCCAGGCTGTGAGAGTGTTTGCTCGGGGCATCGCACTTATCTTGGCCAAGATGGATGCAGTGGCTGTGACTTGCAGCCTGCTGTCCTTCAGCCGTGGTGGAGCTCTCAGCCACCTCCCTGCAGGGTAACCACCAACCTTGCCCCACCCTCCTCAGAAATGATAAATCATGCCCTTAGTCCTGCTTGAACATGACTTTTGCTGTCCTGGCACAGCCAAATCACCTTGAGATGCTGGGCCTCCTCCATGTCCGAAGCTGCTGCGTTTTCAGTCAGTCTCAGCTTTTCCAGCTCTGCTTGCAATGTGCATGCTGAGCTCTGGGCCTGGAGGGGGACACATACTACTCAGTAAGCACAGAAGCCAACAGTGGCAGGCATGTCCCACATCATGCTCTGTACAACCTGAGTCCCCTGTGGGTGTGCCCTTGGTAAAGAGCTAGGTTGTACAGCCGCCATCAGCAGGACACTGAACCCAGTGTCAGGACACTGAACCCAGCATTGCTTCTGCTGATCCAGCTTCCACCAGGAAGATGGTATTTCTCGCCAGGAGCAGCATGAAACCCAGCTAGAGCCCTTAACCCTCAAGGCAAAGAGCTGGCAAAAGACATGGGGGGACTGGGAGAGGGGCAATGTGAAGGGCAAGTGTTGCCACGTAAGGGAATGCAGACAGTGATGGGGAAGAACCTTCAAATTAATTCTTGGGCTTCTTTAGCAGCCAGGAACCCATAAAGGCTTTGCAAACCTTTGTATCCTCCTTGCCCACACCTACCTCCTCCAGCTCCCGTGCCAGCTTTTGCCGCAGCACTTGCTCCTTCTCCACCAGCATTTTGTTTTGCTCCAGCTGGGTTTTCAGCTGTGTTGAGAAAAGGGGAAAACACTCAGAAATAAAATTTAAAAATTACTCAAGAAATGAGCTAGCAGGGACATCACCAAGAAAGCTGGGCTTAGACAGAAGAAATAAAAATTGAAGCTTTCCCTAGGACATCAAAGGGCAATAGGTACCAGCATCCCTCCTCAGCACAAGAGCTGGGAGGATACTGATGCCTGGGGCTTGGCTTTGCAGTGCCAAATTTTGCTTGCTCCTCAGGCAGCGTCAGCTGGGACATGGGATGAGAGGCACCCCATAGGGAAGGTCCTGGCAGGTCCCCATGCCTGGGAGGAGGCTTCACAGTTAACAGGATTAAAGGAGAAAGACAGAGCCCAACTTGTGGCAGCACTGCTACTGGCAAGAGGTGTCAGCCTGAAAGGGAACAGCCACTGCTAATACCCTCAGCCCAGCTCCAGCAATTTATGGAGCCTCTGTAATCATAATCCTCACCAGCTGGGAAGGGATCCTGGTACAACTTTGTTGGAGTGTCCCCTTCCTCCAAGGAGACCCAAGCCCCAAACCCAACAGGGCATTGTCACATGGTAATGCTGGCCCAAGGGCTTGCAGCATGCCCTGCCTGCATCCCCCTCAAATCTTGCCAGCCTGATGCCATGATGGAGGGCTCCCAAGGGGAACAACCTGGTGAAAGCCAGTTGGTGGTATGTTCCCAGTGGGAACAAGACACATGTTTGAAGGGACAGGGGGCTAGCTTTTCCCCAACACATGGCACAGGAGACAACACAGCCACGACAGCCCCAAGTAAAGCCATGTGCAGTTCTCCATGCAGTTAGAGATGGTGAGACAGGATGCTTAAGGGTCAGTGCCTCCACAGACAGTGGTCTCACCATCCTAACCTTGAGGGGTGCAGGCTCGCTTGGGTCAGCTTGTAACCTCACTACCTCTCCATCCTGTACACGGCTCTTCATCTCACTCAAGTGCTGCCTGACCTGGAGGGAGGACCAGCAAGCCTGGCTCAATTACACATCCCTGTGCTGCAGCCTTTACACGACTCACAAGAACCTACAGATAAAGCCTGCCAGCTTTTTTGCTTTCACAGAAGCTGAAATGTTTGGAAAACCACCTCAGTTTCTGCTACGTGCAGGACAGTGGTACCTAACCTGAGTAGCCTGAGGCACAACAGCTCCCAGGGGTGCAGAACACACACTCACGCCTCATCTGCTCTGCTTCGATCCCTTGGCACCTGTGTTTAGAACCACTGCTTGAGGGTTTGCACTAACACAGTCAAGGTATTAAATAAATCAAGGCAGGGTGGCAGGTCCCATTTTGCCATGGATCATAACTGAGATGCCTGGGAAGGCAGTTACTTGAACACTGCCTGCCCCCCCCAACTAACCCCCGCACACTCCATTTACCACCAGGTCTCCATCCTGCATCACACCAGCAGTGGCAGCCAAGCTGCAAGCTGACAGTGTGCCTTGGCCAGAAGGGAAAGTTGTTGGATGAACACAAGTGTATTCCACACTTACAACTGCCTGCCCATCTAATGAGATTAAGGCTAATGATGATCCCATGCCACATCCCCCTGGGAGCAAGGGGGTGCATCAGCTCGCTGAGCGAGCTACACAGTAGTGGATGTGAGGCTGGGAAGAGTCAGCACTCAAGAATGGGTGAGCAGCACCATCAAAACAAACTCCCAATGGTTCACAATCAAAGTACAGTGTTGCCGTGGGAGTTAGGTGCTGAAAAAATCTCCCGGAGCAGTTAATTAGGGGTGAGATAAGAAAGGGTTTATTATGCCAAGGCAAAGATGTTACAAGACACACGCCTGAGATGTTACATTTTATAATACCATCCATCCAATCCCAAATGGGTCCACTCTGTGGCCTTTACTCTGGACCGCCCCAGGTCCACCCCCTGAGAAATGGGTCTGGAGTGCATTTTGGGACCCTCTGTTCATCCCATCTTCATCTTCATCAGAGCACAAAGGGTACACAGTCACCCAGTTCCTGACCGTATTCTGTGGTTTAGGCCCTGATATGCTGTTCTGCCAAACAATCTGGGCCTTGCCTTGAGAAAAGACTAAACATTTCTGCTGTAGTCGGGGGTAGGAGTGATATAGGGAGCATAGAATGGGGTAAGAGGGTTAAGGAATGTGTAAACAAGGGTGCTACAGGGAAAGGGACAAGGGAGGGAGTGAGGGATGCTGCTTTTAGAGTCTACTTCCACTACTTATAAAACGTACAAGTATTAGAAAAATAAAAACCATTAGGGGCTTAAGGCATCAAGGTGTTGGGGTAACCAGTGTCCAGTGGTGGGGCAGTTGGGTTCTTCTGCTACATACCAGCTTGCACAAGCCTTGCTGCTCTCCCTTCCTTCCCACCCTCATCATGAGAGGAAAGACAGAAAAATAAAAATCTCCTCCCGTGTCTCAAACATTCCCTCTGGAAGTCTAGTGCCCGGCAGCACCAGGTTCCCCTGTGCACTGGCTGTGCCTTCCTCCCCTCCCTGAACCCACAGGAAGGGTGCTAGTCCCATGGCTGGGTTTGCAAACCAACCCCAGGCAGAGCATTGAGAACCCACCAGGACACCTCTGGGGACCCCTCCTTACCAGTGCCAGCTCCTTGCTCTGCTTCTGCGTTTCAGTCTTTGCTGCCTCCAGCTGCTCCTGGGACTCTGATAAGAGCTGCCTCAACTGTTGAGAAGGAATGGAAAGGAAAAAAAAATCCTTTTATGCACTTGTTTTTGGAACCCGTTGGCCCAAGGAAGCATTTTTATGATGCAACATCTTCCGAAAGAGGTCATGATATTATCACTTGTTGTCTGCTCACAGAGATGGCCATGAGACAGCTCCATCTCACCTGAGCCATAGAAATCACACAGGCCACCGAGAAGCAGTGCACAGCATCTCCATACAGATCTCTCTGACCCATCACTTTGTCCATGGATCTCCTGACTTTCAGTGTCTACAACCCAGACTGGAGCAATTACCTCCAGCTGTTTTCTTCTGCTTTGCAAAGCTGTAGATCACTGGGGCACTTCCCAGATCCCCAGGGCACTCCTCAAATCCCCAAAATGTGCATGGGTGGTAAGTCAGGGTTAGAAGAAAAATGTGGTTAAGAAGGTAACAGCCACCACACTTACAACTTCAACTTCTTTTGTGTAGTTTTGACGTTCAGAGCTGGCTGTCTGCAAGTGATTTTCCAGTTGCATTTCCAGAAGAGAGGTGTATTCCTTTAGCTGGAATAAAAGAGACAAAAGCAGGAAGAAGTTGATTGTTTGAGATCCAACACATCCCAAATATCCCATGGTCAAAGTCTGCCTTCCCCATGGCAATGGAACCAGACTCAACCCAAGCAAAGCATCTATCTGCCTGGCACCTGTGCAGACACCTTCTCCCGTACCCCAAAAACCTCACCTGATCTGTGTTCTGCAGATCTGCCTTCAACTTCTCCACCATGGCTTCAAGGGATTTCAGCTGGAAGTGTGACTAAAAGCAGAAAGCATCAGCGAAGGTCAGTGAACAGCATCTCATGGGGACAGTGTGCTCACTTTGGTTCAATCAAAAACTGGCTGATGTTTCACTCCCATCTCTCCCACTTCATCCTGTACCCAAGTGTGAAAGAGACCTGATGCCAAAGTGGAGCTCTGCAGCCTGGAGAGAAGGAGCTCTTCTTCCAAGGGAGGACGAGTTCAACATGCCCAGGCTGTAAGTCGTGGAGCAAAGTAATACCTTTTGCCTGCAGGAATTCAGCTGGCTACAGTCAGGTTTCAACACCCAAGAAGCTGACACCAGACTCTGCACAAGTTTCCTACTGAAAGCGCTCTTTAGTTTGGAAGCAGCAAGGTAGACTTTCCAATGAGGTGTCATGGACTTCACTATTATGAGAAGCCAATCTACCAGAAAAAGCATGGGGTTTGCATTTAAACCCGGGTTGATTTTTGAAGAGGACTCCACAAATGCTGAAATTTTTTGAAAGGAGGAATTCACCTCTTCTCCACTGAGAGGCAGGACTGCTCTGGAACTGTTCTAGCCACCAGACATTCATCTCATCACATACACCACCAACAGCCACGTCATCTTTTGCAATCCTACACCAGTCCTCAGCAGCACTGGTGCTCCAGGAGCCAGTGACAGGCTGAGAAATCAAAGATCTCTTGTACAAGAGCTCCTCCACCTCCCTGCAGTCCCAGTTAACTTCAAAACCCCATCTGATGGATGGGCAAAGGCAGACCATGGAAAATAGCTTCCTCGCAGTTCTGCATTCAAGAGGGAGGAGACAACATCAGTCTGCTTTGCAGAAAAGGCATGGCCAGCCAAGTTTTCCCAGATGCCAACCAAGTCACAAGAGCTCATGGAACATGCTCCCCACCAACCCCTTGGGCAATAGAAGCTCTCTGGCAGCTGCTGGCTGGCTTTTTATCTAGGAAGAGCAGTACCCAGAGCTAGACAGACAGCTGGACCCTAAACTATATGCAGTACATGACTTGGATCTCAGCTCCTTTCTCAAGGCTCAACAAGTGCCAAGGTCAATCCATGTTTTGAGAGCAAGCCAAGTTCTCCAGCAAATGAGTCGAAGAGCCCTGCACGTGCTCTCCTCCCACCTAGCCAGTGCCCACCACGAGGGCCCAGCCTGATTTTCAAGCATCAGAGCTTGGATTACTGAAAAGGCAACATAGTTTCACAACTATCATGCCTGAACCGAGGAGCTGAAGCCATTCCTGCAGCTCCACTGACAGGGTCTAGGCACACACCAGGCAGAGATGTGGGATCTATGAGGAAGACAGGTGCAGATTCTGCATGAGGTGGGATTTTTGGCAGCTGTTTTGGTGACAGGAGGAGTATATTTGAGGAGAAGAGAAAGTCCCAATGTTGTGAGGTTCCAAGTTGGCAGGAACACTTAGGGTCACCAACTGATTTTTGCCAACAGCCCTCCTTCTCCTGGAAGTCCAGCTCCAGGAACAACAAACCCAGGTATGCTGCAAACGCACCTTTTGGAGCTCCTCTTCAGAGGCTGTGAGCTTCGCTTTCCAGACCTTCTCCTCCTCCTCCACACTCTTTTGCAGGTTTCGCAGCATCCTTTCCTGTTGGCAAAGTCTCAGCTGAGCCCAGCTAACCTGAGCAGCATCAGGGCTGGAAGCCCTGGCATACGCAAAGCCTCTCCAAGAAAAAGAATTAGATGCCTCAGGTGGGGCTGGAGGCTCCTAACTCCTATTCTGGCTCGACCACCCTGCTCATCTGTGCCACATCCCATCACCACCAGGAAGGTTTCTAACACAATTAGGCTGAAGAAGAGCTCTAGAAACCTACGTTTCTCCTAATCCTCTGTCTCAGTGACAAATAGTCTTCCACATCGTAGCCCCCCCAACATACCAAGGGATGCCCACACTGAGCTCATGGGCAGCCTGGGCTGCCAGGAGACCTCTCAAGAGGTATTTCCAGTGGAAGGCCAACACAGCACAAAGGGCAGCAACTTACTGTCTCTGCGAGGATAGTTCTATACTGCTCACATTCTGCTTGTAAAGTGCTTTGTGTTTCCACTGCCTCTTTCAATTTAAGAGCTGAATCCTAAAAAGAGAGGGAGGGAAGAGCAAGAGAAGTGAGGAAAAGAAACATATAACCCTCCAGCACTTCCTCATCCCTCCACTTTCCAGCCCCTTCACTTACCAGGGGCTCTGTTGTAATCACTTGCTGCTTTAGCACACTCATAGTCTTCTCCTTAAACTCTTGTAGCCATGTATCATAATCCTGAGTTTGAAAAAAAAAGAACAAGGAAGAAAGAGGATGCTTAGACATCTCTCCTTCCCATGTGGTGGAGGCTCTGTGAGGGTCTGAGAAAACCTGTGCCCACCTGCTGTGAGGACACAGTGACTCCAGGAAGGGCAGAGAGCAGAGTCTGCTTAGTTCGTGTCTGGAATGCATTCAGCTGTTGGGCCAGCTCTTCCTGTAAGAGAGACCAATTGTCATGGGATGGAGGTCTTGGGCACCTGTCAGCCAGGCTGCCAACACTGCTCCTGCTTTTCTGTGCCTACAGGGGTGAGCCAGCACAGGAAACCAGTCAACACAGAAAACTGCTGACACCAGGAACTCTGAAAACATCACTTCCAGTTCACCCATCTACTCGGTTCCCCAGCCATAACAGGAAGCAGGGATACCCAGCCCTCAAGACAAACTTTGGAGAAGTTGGCAGGAGGGTTGGACCAGCACTGCCCCTAAGAGGAGGCAGGCAACCCAAGGACAAGCATGTCTAGTGGTTTCTGTTCCAACACCAGCATCACTGCCAGAAAAAAATGCCAGGCTCACCTTTGCTTTTGTAGCAGCAAGTAGTTTTTCCTCGCACACCTTCTCCACCATGGTCAATGCTTCCATTGCTTTCCAGTTCTTTTCGCGAAGGTCCTGCGGAGACCACAGAGGGCAATAAGCCACAATTCATGCCAAAGGCCACAAACTAGCTTGTTGGCGCTGAGGAGGATTTCAAAGCCTGCACTTAGGAAACTGGGCAGCAGTCCATCAGTTTGTTCAAGAGTCTTCCATCCCACTGCCCACATGCATCCCTTTTCCCTCCATCTTCACAGTAGCTTGATGCACCACATTGCTCAGAAAGTGGCCTTGAAGGAGCAGGGCAGAGCTGGAAGGGGGCAGGAGCTCCACAAGCACCCTCTGCCTGGAGAAGACACAGGCCAAGTGGAGGGATGTAAGGTGGCCTCCACCTAACTGATACCACTTTACAGTAGAGGGAGAAGGAGCGCAGGAGCAGTGAGACATGAGGGAGCCTGCTCAAGGATTGCCTTGGCCCTGCCACATAGAATCTCTCTGGCTGACCAGGTCCTAAACCTCCCAAGAGAACAGGGGACAGACATATTACCCCAGGAGCCCATCACCTGCTACAGCACATCAGCTCCAGCTACACAGGCCACCGGGGTGTTTCCTGCTCTCCAGCAGACAAGGCAATGCCTCCAGTGCTCTGTGGGGCTGGAAGAGCCTCTGATTGCACCAGAGAGCCATCAGTAGATGACTGTGACAGACTGTTGTTCACTCACGTACATTGTTTTTCATCTTTTGTTGCTCTACTGCCTCTCGCAGCTCTGTGGCTTCCCTTTCCAAAGATGAGAGCTGGTTTGTGTTCTCCTGGAGTCTGGAATGGCAGGATGCAGGAGTGAGTCTCAGGATCCATCTCCCTCCTGGGTAGCAAGCTCCTGAGATAGCCCTTCCTATCCCGGTCTGCTCCGGGATCTACATACAGCAGGATGGAGAGGGAGCAGGACTGAAAACCACAGCCAATGCAATACTGGAGTAGGACCTAGTTTTCTACCATCTTATGAGCAATAATAAAAAAGCAATTAGCTGTCTGGTTGTACACACTCTATAAGAGGAAGAAGAAAAGTGATCCAAAAGCCAAAACTGAGACTGCTCCTATCCACAGCTTGTTAGGCTGAGGTAGCCCACAGCTCTGCATTTTGGAAGTATCATCCTAGTGTTCTGAGTAACCATAAATCAGGGCTGCCAACTAGACACCAGAGAGCCTGCATCGTCCCTCCACTTCCACAGATCCCACATCTGCCCTGAAGGGACCCTCAGCTTGAGCAAACCAAGGAAGGTTCAGATCCTTGACAAGAACTACGCAAGTCTCTTGGGGTCCCAGGGCAACTGAACCACTGCGTTCCTTTATAGGAATGCTGGATGTTTGCTGGCAATGTGGGCAGCTGAGAAATCCTGCCCCATGCAAAGCCTGAGCTTCCTCAGAGGTGCCCAGCACACGGACAAGGAGCAAAAGGCACAAGTTGTGAAAAAGTTGTAAACTTCATTTAAATGCCAAGAAACCTTTCTGCACCAGGGGATGGGGGAAGAGGTTATCAAATACTGGAACAGGGACCCAGAGAAGTGGTGAATCTCCATCCTTGGAGATACCTGGAAATATTTTCAAAAAGCTTACTCTGGTTAGCCCAGCCTTGAGCAGGTATTTGGATCAGAGACATTCCATACCCAGGACCAACACCACCAGAACCTCCTATTCTGTAAGACTGGTCAGAATCCATGTGCTTGCCAGCAATTCAGTCCCACTTCAGAATGGACTGGCTGTTATTTGGGGCCAGTGCTGGAGCCAATAAATATTTTAAACAGCACTATTGGTCAGGATTGACCTTGATTTCCCAGCTTGGCAGTCCCCAAGCCTGACTGGAAGGCAGGAAGCCCTCACCCACAGGCTTAGTGCTTGAGGAAGCCTGGGACACACGGACAGCAAGCTGGAGGTGCCATAGCAGTCTCCATGTGCAGCCAGACCCACCTTGACCGCAGCTGCTTCATTTCTGCTTCATTGGCTGCCTGGAAGAGAGAAAGCACTTTTGTTACCTGCCTATGGCATGTGATGCAGGTCAATCCTTTCTGTGGCATTCCAGAGGGGATCCCAGAGGAAAGATAACACAGGCACTGTGTGAGCAGCATAACCCACTCCCTTTCTCCCACTCCAATTAAATGAGCACATAACCTGCAAGTCTCTGTCTTTTTCTGCCCCGCTCATCTGGCCTGCCTCCAGCAGAGCTTCGATGGACTTGATCCTCTCCAGAAGCTTCGTATTGTCCAAACTGGCATCCTGCAGTTTCCCTTTCACATTGTCCAACTCCAGCAACTTACTTTTAACCTCTGCTTCGGAGCTCAGCAGCTTGGCCTGCAGCTCTGTTGGAGGAAAGGATGAGAAACATGCTAGGGTAGATGCAAACAAACCTGGAGACTCCCCATCCTGCTCTGCCCAAGCAGAATCTTAGCCAAAGAAGCCTTGGCTGTGGATGCTTTTAGAAGGCACAGAAAGGGGAGGCAGGGACACAGGAGAGCACAGGAGAGAGGCATTGGAGTAACATCCTAGGATAGAACTATGAACCAGCCCATATCTTGCTCACATTAATACTAGGCAGCCTAAATTGGGTCTACTTGTAGATTACTTGGACCAGCTCCACCAAGCACCCAGCTCTGAAAGCTCTCAGTCTGCCCCAAAGCTCTCCCCATGCCAATCCCAGTTCCTCACCAGCAATGCTCTGCTGCTGTCCTTTGGCCTTTTCAGCGTCTGCTAACAAGCTTTTGTAGCTGGTCTGGGTTTTGTGGAGCTCATCACTGACTTCATCCAGCCTCTTCTGCAGCATCACCTCCACCTCCTGTTGGGAAGCCTGAATGGCAGGAAGAGAAGGTTTCCCATAGTGTAACAGATACCCCAGGCAATTTGAAGCAAAGCTCCACATGTCACATAATGTTATTTTTAAGCCATACTTTAGGGGATTTAAGTCACTCTTTCCCCACATTCCCCCTGTGCATGATGCATCTTGCCTCGTGCTCACATTTTGTCATCTGTCAGCCCCCAAACTGGGAAGCAGACAATACCCAAATGTCTCGGTTCTGGGCCAAGACCACCCTCCCCTCTAGAAACCTAAGCTCTGAAAAACCTCTTAAAACCCCGGTCCAAACACACTGCCCCAGCCCAGCAGGGAGAGGTGCTTAACAGGACAGAGACACCCAACCACACGTTTCCACACATGGAGGAATTTTCTGTGTGGTTTGGGCCAGGGAATACTTTTTTTTCCATCTTAGAAAGCAGCAAGGAAGAGGCCTGGCCAAGGCAGGCATTTTGAGGGGGAAGGCAGGGGAGAAGGATGACACAGCTCTGCAGGTACAAATTGCACCCTCGCAGATGGAGAAACGTTGTTTTGCATCGAGGGGACAGAGAAAGGTAAACCAGCAGGATGGTCTCTGTCCAAGTGATGCTTCCAGCACACCAAGAAAGCAGGACTTCTCTGTTTTTTGAGGATTTGACTCCGTATTCTCAGCTCAGAGATCTAGGTGTTACTGTGTTACATTCTCCCCCGCATTTTAAACATGTCCTTGACTTCAAAGTCTTCCAGGTAGTATGATTTATTTAATTACTATCAAGGTGTTGCAGCAAGCTGAAAGAAGTTCTGGAGAAGTTCTCCTAAAAGCATGTCTAGGAGCTAGTACTTTGAGCCAGGAAGGTGGCTTCTGCCTTCACACCAGCTGCATGTCCATATCATCCCCCCTGCCTGCAAAAGCAGCTGGGGCCAAATGCAGCCCACTAAAAAGAGATGTGCACAGAAAAAAATAAAAGCAAGGATATCAAAGGACCCTCGTCATAGGAACACCTCTACAAAACTATTTTGGTATGTGAAGACAAAGGTCTCCTTCACCACAGCCCCTTCCTAAAGAAGCCAGAGCAATTCAGAGACCACAGCACATGCCCGAGGGACATATCACATCCCTTACTCTGCTACCCTGGGATTAATGGTCCCAGCATCCACTTTAGCAGCATCCCAGCAAGAGCACTGTTAACCCCCCCTGAAGATGTGAGTACATGTGAGTACAGCCTGGCTGCCTGCAACACACGACTGTGTGCTCAGAGGTCTACTTGGGAGGTGTCCTTTTAACACCCCTAAACACCCCAGACCCAGCCACAACAAAAAAAGCCACAAGCTCTACCTCCTGCACCACGGAGGGAGAATAATAGGGTTAAAAACATCTGAGTTTCAAGAGAGCACCCATAAAAGAAGGGCTTCAAGATCGTGCTCCCTGGGCTCTGCTCATGATGCAAGGCATCACACTGGTGTGCAAGGCGCACACTGAATGTGACAAACTAATGGGGGAGAAAGCAATTAGGAAGCCTGCAAGGCAGCTTCCTTCCCAAACATGGACATTTATCTCCCTCCTAGCTCCTCCCGTGGCCAAGTCCACAGATCCCATGCAAGTTAGCCACCTGCCCATCTCTGTGAGGGGAGTGGGTTTGCTGGTGCCTGCCTGACCTGCAGCTGTTTGTTTTGCTTCTCCAAAGCTGCCGCTTTGATCTCCCAGCTCTTCCTCTGCTGCTCCTCTTGCTGCAGCACCTCTGATTTCTCAGACAGCTCTCTCATCAGCTTGTTGCATTCCTGCCGTAACTTGGCCAGCTCAGCATTTTGCCTGCATTAACAGAAGCAGGGTTATTTTAGCCAACAGGCCACTCAAGCCTCTCTGATGTTGCTTAGGGGGGAACACATCCTTCTGTGTGCATCATACAGGACTTGAAACACCTCAATGGCTTCACTTGCCTATTTCTAGGACATGCCTGGTCCTTCAGGGAAGGGTCTGAAAGAGCTGTCAAATTACTTTAGAAAAGCTGCATTTCAGTCACAGGAGACATTCCTTTCTTATGAAGTAGAGGACATGAGGATCTGTCTTACCCAGACACAAGAGGAAGTACTACAAGCAGCTGGAGTCTGCTCTGTAATTATTTGACCACTGTTAATCACCAGTCATTTCAGACTTCCTACAAAAAGGAGTGTGAAATTCTTCTTTTTTTTCTGCACACACTGGGCTGGTCTCTGTTCTCTGCAGCATCACTCCCATCAAAGAGCCAGCTGCATTTCTTCTCAATGCTGTAGTATAAGAGTATGAGCTTCCCTATGGGGGAATAGTGCCACAGTGCCTTCTGGTCCCCTCTCCCACCTCCACTGCCTGTTGGCTCTAGCATCAGCACAGGTGACCCCGACGCAGAGACTGATGCCCCCACCCATCCATTTGGGAAGAACATCTTTGTTTCCCCTGGCGGCCCCCCAAAAGCCATTTGGCAAGCTCTTCCTCCCTCATTCCCTCCTCTACCTCCAGCTAGTTGGGGTGCCTGTAAAAGCACCTTTGAGAAAGGGGGTGGCCATGCCCGATGGTCAACCAACCCCAGGGTTTGCCAGAGGGCAGTCCCAGGTTCTGCCCCTCACCCCAGCCTTACTTGCTTTCCATTTGGCTGGTGGCCTGGTTGAGGGCGTCCCTCAGGATGGAGTTCTCCTGCTGCAGGCGAGCCAGCTGTGTGTTGGGGCCATTCTCCAGCTGTTCCTGCAGGGTCCGGATCTAGAGGAGCCCAACAGGGGTTAATGCCACCACTGGCCACTTCACTGTCCTTGTTGAAGCCCATGAGATGAGCAAGAGGGACTGGCAAAGCCGGAGGGTGTCTACTGATGCTGACAGCCCCCAGGGACATGACATCCCATGAGACTGCTCCATGGGCCTCTTCTCCCTCGACCACCATGGTCCAGGAGCATCACAGGATCTCGCCCCCCCAGAGGCTCTTGTCCCTTCACACAGCTCAGTCTTCTCCCAAAGACCACACACCTGGCACCAGAAGCCACCTGGCAGATAAAGGAAGAAGCTTCAGAGCACAGCATGGGGCTCACCTTGACCTGGAGTTGCTGCGTTTCGCTGACATGGTCCTGGTAGCTGGCCTGCATGCGTGCCTGCACTGCCACGATCTCCCGCTCACGGGCCAGCAGCTGCTCCTTCAGCTTGCCCTCTGCAGCCGCTGCCTTGGCCCGCTCGGCTGCCAGGTCCTTCAAGCAAAGAAGTCATCCAGTTAGTTCTCAGAGTATGGGTTTCCCCATTTTAAGGGGATGCAAAACCAGTGGCCTCCTAGCTCAGAAGACTAAAAAGTTTACCACTTTCACTGGTGCCCCCATGCCCAGGTACATTTAGCACTTACATTTCCTCCTGCATTTTGTTTTGGGCTCTGTGGCCACTGGATGCCACTGTTGTTCCATATTGGGCCAGCTAAGAGAAAGGAGTAAGACAGCCTGGAATTTTATCCCCCACTCCCCTCCCTCCCCCAGGATCAATAACATCACATAACATTTGGGACAAAGCAGGAAAATTATACAGATGGAACTTGCCAGCCACCAAGTTCAGCATGGCGGGGGTCTGTTCTGCCTTCAACACCCAAAAGAGATGGAGGCAGGGGTCTGAGTAAGGAAAGGGCACTGTAGATAGAATCCGGCTCCTTACAAAGGCACCTTCTCAGCTCAGGGGATCTGGGCAGAGATGAGAAGGGATTTGCTTTTCTCCCTGAAGCAGAAGAAAGCTGCAGTCTCTTAAGGGAAGGGTTTTCCCCTGTTTCCCTTATGGCTGCCAAAGGGCACTACCCTGCAGTTCTTCGGGCTGGTGGGGATCTCCTCCCCTTTTGGGGAAGAAAACAGCAAACAGGTGAAGAGCCCAAAGAGCCCCAGGGCTTCACCTGCAAGGGGGATGAGATGTGGAGAGCAGCAGGCTTATGGTGAGCCATCATGAACACAGCCCACACCAGGGATGCCAGGAGAGCCACACAGTGCTTACCTTGCTCAGCTCCCGCAGCTTGTTTCTGGCAGCAGCTGCATGCTCCTGCTCAGCTGAGAGCTGCTTCTCCTTCTCTTCCAGCTGGCGTTTCAGGATAGCAACCGGGTCACCCTTCTGAGTGGCCTGCCAGCATGGAGTGGCACATCAGAGGGGATGACCACCTTCAGACCCATACCCTCCTCTGCACACACACAAGATCCTGCTCTCTGCTCCAGGGGAGAATTCAGGTCTGGTCTACAAGGGGCCAGCCTGCCCAAAATTGGGGTGTCTTCCCTCCCCTCCCACCTTCCGAGACTCGGCAGAGCCCAGGCAGCAGGTGGTCACAATGGCACTGGTAGCCCTACCGTGTGCCAGGTGTCCATGATGCCCATTTTCTCCGTCAAGATCTCGATGAGCTGCTGGGCCTCACCCTCACTGAACACCATGCTGCTGACAGTGGACATGAGTGTCTTGTAGGGCAGGTAGAGGGGCCCATCTGAATCCGTAGGTGCTAGGGAGGAGAGAGGAGGGGTTGGGACTGCTGGAGACAGAGGCAGAGATACAGTATCATTTCAGTTGGCTTCAACCCCACAACTGCCATGTCAAACCATCAACTACCCAGATTTCCACAGTCATGTTTGATGCCTCTCTAAGTGAAAGCAGTATGAAAAGTGCTGGAGATGATACCACACATGGGCTTCTTGAGCCAGGTGCTACCTCTGCCTGGCTCTGCTACTGGTCCCAGCACACTACTATCACCCAGCAACTGTTTCTCAGCAGGAGCTGGGTATGCTTTGTCAATGCCAGGGAGCACAGATTGTTGGGCATTAGAAGTTGGACTGCACCACAATACAACCTTGCTGAAGGATGTCACCCCATGCAGTGGTGGCAGTGATGCAGAATGCATCCCATCTTTCACCAGGCAAGTTTGCTCCAGCTCTTTGCTAGGGGTAAAACATGACTCCAACCCTTCCCCTACCACTCTGCTAACCTGGGAAAGCCAAGGAGCATCAGGGACCATAATGCTGTTGTAGGACATGCACATGGTCACAATGGATAAAGGGTGGTGGGCAGTGGTTTAGGAGTTACCACACTGTGTTGGAGCAGAGTTTCTCCTGCAGCCCCCAGAGAGGAGCCTATGCTGGGGCAGGTTCATCCTGAAGGACTACAGCCCATGGAAGGCCTCATACTGGAGCAGGGAAGGTTGTGAGGAGGAAGGAGCTACGGAAAGGGGCTATTATTAACTGACCACAGTCTCCATCCCCCTGCACCACTCAGGGAGGGGAGTTAGAGAAGTCAGAAGGGAAGGAGTGAAGTTGAGCCTGGGAGTGAGGGCAGGGGGGGAAGGTATTGTTTTAATTTTGTCTTTGTTCTGATCTATTTTAATTGGAAATAAATCAGTTTTCTGCAAGTCAAGTCTGTTTTGCCAGTGACAGTAATTGCTAAGTGACCTCCCTGTCTTTATCTTGACTCATGAGCTTCCTCTTCTTATTTTTCCCCCATCCTGTTGAGGCGTGAGAGTACAGCTGGGTGGGCTTCTGGCAGCCAGCCACAGTCAACCCACCACAGCACCAGAGCGGCAGAGCCGCTCCTGGCTTCTGGCTACCAGAAGCCCTCCTGGCTTCTGAGATGGCAGCACTAACCCTGGCAGCAGCAGAGTTTGTCTCACCAGCCACAGCCACTTCCCAGCAGTGCAACCAGGGCCCAACGCTTGGCTCACACTTTACTCAGGCTGGTAACTGCATGGATGCAGGACAGCACATCGCATTCCCTGGCTCAGTTCCACTGGGTGGAGGGACCCACACAAAGCAAAACTCTGTCCATCTCCCAATAGTGTCATGCAATGAAGCCTTGCAAAGGCAGGCCTAACGCAAACCCCACCTTGCAGATGACACATGGAGCCTGGGCAGCCTTCCAAGCTGTGGCACAAGGAAGCCTATGCTGACACCGAGCCCATGTAAAGAGTCGGAAACCTTGTGCCTTGCTGAGGAAGCAACGAAACAAGAACCAGCCATGTGGCAAAGCTGCCATGGGAAAGCACAGCAGGACAAGGGGTCTGAAGAGCCGCTTCTTCCACCCAAGAGAACTTGGGTGAAACAAAATACACAAGAGAAAAATACCACAAGCTGCTCTCGTCGGGTTTGCCATCTGTTTCAGTGCTGAGCATGTGTCTTTGAACACTTTGAACACCAATTGTTATCTGCCACAGGATAATTTGTTGCTTTTGCCTTTGAAGAGGAGAGACCACAGCTTGCCAAAGGCTGCCCACAAGACCTTGGTCAAACTGCAGTCAGCTTCAGGGTGCAAATACTGCTGAGAGCTTTCCTTTGAAAAATCCCACAGGAGCAGCTAAGACAACACTCTTGGCTTTTAGGACATGCAGGATTGGCACTTCATCCCCAAGGGAATCTAAGTTTGGAGCAGCCAGAAAAACTCCGATCTTAACAAATGCTAGAAGTTCATTTCCCATTCACACTCCCTTAGCTGTTACAGCTTGGATTTAGGGCCACGTTTTTCAGCGCATCCATGTATTCCAGTGTTAAGAGAAGTGCATCCATGGATGCACACAATAAACCAGTCACCTTTAGTTTTCCCAACACCATCACTGCAATACCCTCCAGAAGCAGTTTCTCAAATCCTTTCAAACTGCATCACTATGTGGAGATGACCTTTAGTAAAACTCTTTCCTCAGAAGAGCAGATACAAGGGTTTTAACCCAATCTTGGAAACCAGCAGCTACAAATGTCCTGCTGAGAAACAGGCCCTCTTCCAAAATGTGGGTGTGGAAACTGCCAGGTTACACTGCAATCTAGGTTTGGACATGCTGCAGAAGGTTAGCAAGAAGGGATGTGTTTTTATTTGGTAGGTTTTTTGGGATTTGTTGGGGTTTTTTTGTAAATAAAGAAATGAAACACCACATCACATCTTTGAGAACACCTGAGAGACTTCTCCCATGTGTCCACATGGGAACACTTCTACAGGTCTGAAAGCATGCATATTTTTAGTGCCAAAAATAATTCCCAAACTGTTCCCATTGGTACAAAGAGAGGCAAGACTCCAGCTACAGAGCTGATTTCCCCCTCCCTACACCTATTTATAATCTGGAGAGTTCAGGACCACCTCTTTTAATCTCTTCTATCTCAGAGTCAATCAAGTGAGGCATGATTGACGATGGACAAGTTTTCCCTTCCCTGTGACATATCCAAAGTAATTTCCTTCTAATTACCCTATGATCAATCCCCTGCAGTATAAAATCCCATCAATTCTCTCTCCTTGAAGAATCCTTTTTCACCTCCACTGAAGAACAAGGAAACTCTAGCAGTGACCCACTTCCACGCAGAACCGTGGTACAGATCCTCTGTGCTTTTAATAATCACGGGTGTGTGGGGAAAACACCTCATCTTGGCTTTCCACCCAGATGTCCAGCACCTTGGCAGCTGTCCCTCTCCACGATGGGTACACGCACCTCCTGTTCATTCCCATGTACAGATCTGCTGAGACCCACAACACAACAGCAAATCCAAAAAGAACCTGTAACCCAACCTGTGTGCAGGACCAAGGAGCTAAACACCAACTAGAGGTACCTGATCAGGAGGCAACACATTGCAGAGTGAAAATAAGTCAATAAACTCTTGACTTCAACTTTACTTCCCCCCAGAGAGAATGATAGTCCAGTACAGGCTTTTTTTAGCCCACCTATCCCAAGGTGCACATGGCCCATCTCATCAGAGACAGCCTTTCTACAGCTGTCCTGTTTCCAATGCTGAAGAATCACAAAATCATAGAATGATTTGGGGAAGGGACCTTAAAGATCTTCTAGTTCCAACCCCCAGGCCATGGGGTCAAGAATGAAGAGATCTCAGAATGGGATAGACCTGTTTTAACACCATCAAGATACCCTGGCGGCTTACTCTGTGGGGATATACGAAGAGGAATTTGGCCTTACCTGGCTCACTCTTCTTCTTGGATGCAGCCTTCTTCTTGACAGGTCCATCATGCTTCTGCTCCTCATGGGTCGGAAGAGCATCGGTTTTCTTGATGGTGACAGGGTTGACAGGAGCACTTTGCTGTGTGCCAACTGGTGGCACAGCCACAACAGGCACCTCCTTAGGGGCCACCTCCAGGACAGGAGAACTTCTGGGGACACTGACAGGAGGTGAAGCCAACATCAGGCTAGAAGCAGGCTCTACCTTTGCCACCTTCTTCTCCTTCTTCCTCTTCTCCTTAGGTGACAGAACAGGTTTCTCCTTTTCCTGGGGGACAACTGACACTGCTGCAATTGGAAACTCCACTGTTAAAGGCTCAGACACCACAGCAGCTTCAAGAACCACATCCTTGGGAGGGTCTGTCACTTCCTGAGTCATCTGCTGCTCTGGGATCTTTCCATTAGGTTTCTCTTCCTTTTTCTTTGCTTTTCCTTTCTTCTCAACAGATTTCTCTTTTTTCTTTTTCTCCATTTTCTGCTGCTGGGTCTTCTCAAGCTCTTTGCGTTGCTTGGCCAAGGCTTCCTCATAAGATGTCTCCTTCATGGAGAAGGTGGACACCAGGAAGATCCCAATGGCTGATATCACCATAAAACCTCCGAAGACCACAACACCCAGCGTCTGAGGGTCATACACATCCATCCTGCCTTATTCTTCTGTGCCTGCAAGATACCAGAACAACAGCTAGGAGTGGGGAGGGGGTGGTGGAAGAAAGAAATGCAATGGCCTCCCTGAGCAGGGAGTTTCACATGGGCATCTGTGCCTCCAAATGGCACCATGCACTGAAAAGACAAACACTCAAGATTCACACAACTGAGGGCAACCTGCCTACACACCCCCAAGTTTGTGCTCCTCTGCTGCATTGCCCATGCACAGCAGTCCGGTTGTACCCCAGTGATTGAACTCCACTGGTTGCAGCGATCTCCAGAAGAATCAAAGAGGAGGAATTAAAAAACAGGGATGCAATCAATCAGAGACAGCCACAAGCCTCATTCCATGTCCAACGGGATGGTTTTGCATGATCCTAGGCAATACCTGCAGCAGTAAGAGAGCCCACTTTCAGACTGTTTGGTGCAGGTTGGCCAAGATCTGGGCTTTTCCTGGAGCAACTGGCTTTCTCACTGAACCCAGATGCATATCCAGGTCTCAGCTTTGGAATAAAATATCCCCCTGGAAGGAGAAAGTATGTACAGGAGAGTTTTCTCCAGCTTTGCAGCAGCCCTTCCCTTCTCTCTTTGCCACCTGCACACTGTGGCACTGCTGACTTCTGCCCAGCCTGGCAGGGAGGATGCACATTGACGGCACCCCACTAGGTAGCTGCTCCCAGCTCCCACAGATGTGAACCACCCCAGCAACAATGCTGTGTGCACGGCCACCGCACACAGGACCAAGTCACAACCATTTTTACCAGTAAAAGTCTTAAGTTCAAGCTAACAAAAGAAGTCAAGCCTGGTCATTAATTATTTCATCTTCCAAAGAGATTTCTGCAGGAAGAAGTGAAACTTGCAAAGGGAGTGCTGGATATGGTGCTTCTCTTTCCACCTCTGCTATTAGCTGGCAAGAAAATCGGGCACATTCTCATCTGGCAATTCTCATCCTCCTCGCCAGTTTCTCCACCTGTATAACACATGGAGTGTCAACAGAGACCATACTGCCTGGTCTGAGATCTGGCAAGCAGGGTGCAGCCACACCTGGAGAAAGATGCAATTACCTCCACTCTTCTTAATGGCTAATTGAACCCTGTCCTAGTTTCAAGACCAATTGCTGCTGTCCCATGCATGCGTTTCATCCATCAGGTCATCACTTTCATGTGGCAATGAGGTGGCTCATGAGCTCCCAGATGTTGGTGTCAGTTAATCTGCGAAGGGGCACTTTCCAGGAGTTGCAAAGGCTCTGGTTTCCCATCATTGTGACCCAAAACACAATGAGCAAAATGCAGAAAGTCCTTGGGTATCAGAAATTCTCATCCTGCTTACCTGTAGTCATTATCAAATTTCCTCTTTAAGAGGTTGTGGGTTGAGGAAGGAGGGAGGGGCTGGAAAGGGAGGAGGCAAAAATTAGAATAAAACTAAGGAGATCAGCATCTTTTCAAACTGCAGTGATTGCAGGGAGACACCTCAGAGGCTCTTCCTTTCTAACAGCTGGAGCAGTGAACTTGCAGCTGCATCCATAGTTCAAAGCTGCTCCTGCAGCAAGGTGGGGACAATGCAATGAAAAACTCACCTCCAACACCTGACCAGGGGGTGCAGAGCTGGAAGGAACTGCAAAGCACCCATCTCCCACTGGAGAAGGACGCCTAGGGAAGGATGTTCTAACCAGCAGCCCAGTTCTCCCTGCCCACCTCTCCAAACATCCCTGCAAAATGGGAGAGAGAAGCTGGCAGGCAGGAGGGCTGTCAGCACCAGCTGGAACCAGCTTCCCCTGTCAGGGCCAATTTGCTACCCCACAGCACCACTCGAGATCCCAGCTGATACTACAGGCATCATTATTTCACATCTACCCTGGCCATTTCATACTTAAATGGCCTTAGCCCACTCTATCCCAGCACAACTGGTGCTAAGTCGCTGCCTTCTGACTAGTAGCATCGCTTTGGGATGATCCCAACAGACAGATTATTCCTAACCCACGGAATTAAAAGGACTTGGATTTCCTCTCCCTGGCAGTAAATAAAATGTAGGGCTGGAGAACACATACCCACAACCTTGTGTTGGACTTACGGCTACACCAAAGCACCCAGGAGCTGTTTTAGGGGCAGAACAAGGCAACCTGCATTCCTCACCCAGCAACTCAAACACATCAGTAACATTAAACC
This sequence comes from Manacus vitellinus, assembly GCF_001715985.3. Classification (NCBI taxonomy): domain Eukaryota; kingdom Metazoa; phylum Chordata; class Aves; order Passeriformes; family Pipridae; genus Manacus; species Manacus vitellinus. The sequence continues at coordinate 1,849,753 of NW_021940822.1, forward strand.
CTTCCTGACCTCACACTGCCACAGCTTCATATATAGATAAAAATCTGCTGCTTCAGCTTCGGGCAAGAGCATCCCCAATGCTGGCAAATGCACTCCAACCCCACCAGCTGGTACTGCCACCCTCAAAATGGTGGGAATAGAGAGAAAAATCCAAACCTCCACTACAGAGGATGGGTGAAAGGACACAGCACTGGAGCCCTCTGCCTGCCCCACACCCTCCAGGGATGAACCCTAGAAGCCCTTACAGTGTTTGAGCCCCACACTCCCTCTCCCCTGCAAGCACCCTTACCCAGCCCCACCAGCTGCAGTAAAAGCTGCCTGTACCTTGCCTCCTCTCCAGCTTTACAGTCAGGGTGAGATAAGGATGCAGATTAGAGCTGAAGTCCTCCCTAGCTGAACAAAAGCACCCCAACAATCCCCTCCAAACCAATACCGGAAAAAAGCAGCAAAGAGCACTAGATAGAGGAGCTGTGAACCTGCAGAAGAGCCATGGCAGCAGCCAGAGCTCCTGAAAGCAGCTGAGATGCTGAAAGCAGCTGAGATACTCTCAGGGGCCATCCAAGCTCCCACCTCTGGACCAGAAAAACTCCGTGTAGGTGTGCCAGGAGAATATCCACAGTGAAGAGTGAGAGATGCCAACCCGGCAGCAATCACTCTCAGCAGCACTATCATGGCAAACTTTGGTCCTGTCTCAACATTCATGCCCTGCAGCCTACAGCACTGGGCTGGTCCTGTCAGACCCAGCGCTGACTCCAAGGAGCAAGTTCTACCTGTAGAGTTCCTTCTGCGGTTGAGACTTGGCACAACTAGCTCAGCAGCTTGTTCAGGGAAGAGCCTATCTCTCCAATGATGTGAAGACAGCAGCAGGCTGTACACAACCACAATACACTTAAATCAAAGCAGGCTGGCCTTGGCATTTTGGGGATAAGGAAAAGTCTTCCTCTGGGAACTTACTGAAGCATAGATGCAAGAAGCGTTTATGCCACAGCATTAGCATCAGGAGTGAAGCTCTGTTGTGGCATTTCCTGACCTTGCCACCTTTGCCCTTTGAAGTGCTGAAAGTTTGCTCCTGGATTTGCACAAAAAGACAGCAGTCCCCTTTGCAAGCACCATGGCAGGTGTGCACGCACCTTGCCCTTCGGCAGGAAAGCCCTCCTTGCTTCCCACCTGCACAAAGCCTTAGCCAGGACATGGCAAAACAGGGCACCCAAGGTACCACTGCCTGTCTGCTTGCAGATGCCTAAGGGCAGCCTCATGTGTTCAGCTTGACAGCCACAATTTGAAGAGGCTCGAAGACTTCAGCATCCTCCCTTCTGTAACTTCTGGTCCTCCATAGGACTTTGCACTCACAATGGCATTTTTCAATCTGACGCCCAGATTGTTCTGGGAGAGGGTTGTGTCTAAGGGGTGCACAGACACCACCAGTTATCAGAGTCCATGCTCAAAAAATCAAGTTCAACATTGAGCGCATATGCCTCCATGAAGTTTTTGAGCGGAATCATCCTCTACTCCTTCCCCAGCCAAACAGTGGAAATCATCAAATATTTCCATGTGCAAACTCCTTTCCCAAAATAGCTTGTCCAGATAAAGCTTTTCACCACCACAAGAACAGGAATATGCTGGACAACTGGTATTTCACTTGGCTTTGTCACGTAAAGGAGCCGGCCGAAATGCTGTGCTCCAACTCTTCCATTCCTGGGGCTTTTGCTTGTTATCCATCAGATTTCCCAACATCCCAGATAACAGCCCAAGAGATCTGACCTCCCTCGACTCCCTGCATGTCCCATCACCTCTATTTGACCCGAGCAAAAGTCGAACTTGCCTTCAGGAAGCTAAACAAGTAAAGGACTCAGCCTTGCTGGGTTTTGAGCACCAAATAATTTCCAGGATGAACCAACCCACAGACACATGACATGACAGCACCAGGGCCATGCTCAGTGTCTTGTGGTCACATTTGTCACTGACAGCTAAGAGTCAAAAACCAGGCTAGAACCTTGCCACCTATTCAGCCTTTCCTTCCCTCTGCAACCACACATGAAATCCACGGGAATTCAGTATCTTTGTGACCCAGCCCTCCACCAACCCTGGCTTAAATCAGCCAGGCCAAGTGTCAGGTGGGCAGGAGCAAAGGAAGAGACAGGTTGTGCAGTAACTACAGGAACCTTATTTCTTTTCACAGTCAAAGGAAAATCTATGTTGTCTCCTCCTGGTCTTGATAGGTGCGGCAGCTGAGAAAAGACACTCTTTGCAAGCAGGATGCTGTTCCTCTAGCAACCCAAAACTTGCACCTTCACCATGGTATCAAGGTGGCATCTCAGGTTAGAGCAATACACAAGAGGTAATGAGGGGGCAGAGGGCAAGGAAAGAGACATGGGTTCTGCATAGCCCACAGCAATGCCTGACAACATGTTAAGCACCTGAAGCTCTCTTTCCTCTACATCTCCCAGCAGATTTAAAAAAAGGAGGGAAAGGGCAAGGAAGAGGGAACTGGGAGGCCTAATCCTGTGAACAGCAAGGCAATCCAGCAGCAGTAGAAACAACAGCGCTGCCAGCAGATAAAAAACAATCACCAGATACTTCTCCTAGAGTTTCTCTCTGCCCTACTGCAATAAATTGAAAACTAAAAACAAATGAGGAAAGCCTACACACCACGAGCGGATCCTGCCCACGTCCCCAGCAGCCTCTGTTTAAATAAATTTTCTGTGTGACTGTGCACTTGCAGACTTGGCAGCATATGTTACTCTACACAGCGACTCCGGATTAGCCAATCCTCAACAGTTATAGCTCAACTTAACTGAACGTGTCTCAGTGCTCCATTAGCTCTTGCAGCAGCAGCAGCCAGCTGCCAGCTGGCTTGTGCTTGCCAGCAGTGCTTGGCAGTGCTGCCAGCTCCCTTCCTAAGCCTCGGAGTGAAAAAACAGGCAGAAAATACATATATATATATATATATATACATATATATAAATACATATATATACACATACACACACACACATATATATTTAGGAGAAGAGCATAACAGCACCATAACACAGATGCAGTTTGACTACTCCCTGAGGCAGCTATTACAAATTTTCTCTCCCCTCTCTGGCCCAAAGCAGCTGGCCCTCATCAGCTTCTCCCGGGGGCTCACTTTCTAGGTAGCCCCAACTCCTTCCAGCCATTTCCCGATGATGCAGGTGAGCAGAGGCCACTGCCATTGCTTCAGTGAAGGGCAGAGCTGACATTCCAGGCGTGGAGGCTTCTCCATCGCGTCCAGCCACGTGTTCAGCACACGCTCTCCCCCTGGACTGCTTCCCCAACGGGCGAGGAGTGGGGCATTCCGTCGGCAGACCCCCGGGAAGCCTGGTGATGTCCAGGTTGGAAAGACCCCAGGGTGGGGGCGAGCGGTCTCCGCCTATGGCGTCGACGCCACTCTCCAAAAGCTCGGGGACCCCGCACTGCCGGGGGTTTCCCGGTGCCAGGAGGGGGCTGAGTTAAGAGAAAAAAATAAACAAGGACAACGGCCCGAGCGCCGTGACCTTCTGTGACTGCGATTAATCAGATTAATGCATGTCATCGCGCC